>NC_071091.1:39762880-40040380 GCF_027358695.1 Spea bombifrons
TGTCCTGCCAAGCTGCCCCATTTTTGCAGGCAGTGGGAATCATGCGCCAGCCCAGAAAGCTATAAAATTGGTGAACACTTGTGCGCAAAAGCACCGTTCCCAGTGAAATAGTTTTTCACCACATGTATACGTATACATTGTCTTAGCAGTGATTTTTGTACTGGCTGACCAGTGTGCACTGCTTGTTCCTTAAGTCTTCTACAACAAGGCGTTTTGAAAATTGCTAATTTTCCCATTCACCCTTAACAGAGCTGGGTTAATAATCGGTTGTCACCCCTGTTGAAAAGCACCACTAAATGGTCTAAAGGTTTTCGATCTTGTTACATAAACAAAGAGCAAATTTCTTTTAACACCCTGGTCTTTAGCGAAAGGCTAATATATCTATAAAATGCCTAATATATGTCTAATAAATGGTGTTAACCAAGGGTTGAAACCTTCCTGCCACCTAGTAATTATATTTGCAAAAAGTCTAGTTAGTAGAGGTCTCCATCTGCCACAATATCCCGAAAAATGATGGTGCTTTCTGAATTAAATTATAATACAAGTTTTCGATATCTGTTGAAAATAACATAACTACCTCAAATGCTAGCGTGGAATTTAGAATGCAAAAGTATACTTAGTCTTCAATTTCACTGTACTATATATATAAGTATACGCAGACGAGCCCGGCTGAAATATCAGCCCTTCTGCAGAAATACCTGGATAATGTAGCTGATACCAGGGAAAAACGAACAAACAAAGAAGACAGAAGAACAAAAAGAGGCTAAAGAGGAAGCATAGCTGCAGAAAAGGAGACAGAGACATAATCTGTCAGAGGAGAAGGTAGGGAGACATTGGCAGAGAGCATGAGACAGTGTTAGAGAGACAAAAGTAAAAAACTGTTAATTTTTTCCAACAGGGCCATCTTATTTTCAGGACTTTTTTCATTAGGATCCAAAGTTTGGAGGGTTGTGTTATAATCTGGGTCGCCTTATAATCGACAAAGCATGGTACATTTAGGTAAAAATAAAAAAGCTTACACATTCACTAGGGAAACCTATACATTGTTTTTTTTCCCCACCCCACCCAACAGAAGTGGTTGTACATACATACAGAGTGCACACACAGCCAATGAAGTTCACGCTATGCAATATAGTTCAGGGTAAGCGCATGCTGGAAAGGATGAAATTCTGTTAATCATGCTAAAGACGCAAACTGCAAACATGCCAACCATTTTACAGTTCTGGGGCACCCACATTCTTCTTTAGTGGGAATGTCAAGAAAAATAAACTGTACCTTTACATGTTGTTTCAATTTCATGCAATTATAGAACTCCAAGTCTAAACTGTGGTTTATATGTGTCCTGCTAAGACATATCCTGCTCAGACGTAGCAGGCACAAGTACCTTGGTGTGATTATGCTTACGCTCAAAAGCACCGTACAATGTTGGGCTGTTTCCTGCACGGCATCACTACACAAAACCAATGACTGCATATTTAAATAGCAACATTTGAAGGTAAACACTAAACAAGCAGAACCAGACTTCATCATCCATTAAGCCCATGCCTCATAACCTTACAAAATTAATTTTTAAAATAAATTCTTGAACGAAATGATCCAACACAACTGAACACAGATAAACTCAATATTTGTCAGATAGCCAGTGATAGCCAATGACAAAGACACCAAGACTTTGTAGGTCTAAAATAACAGTTGAAACAATTTCATTACAAATAGCAAATACAGAAAGCCACCAATGATAAAACAAACTTCAAAACAATAGTTCCAAGGCAGAGAATGCCAGAATGTACACACGGCACAACAGCCACTAACATACCTTTACATGTGCAAGATACTGCTCACATTTCTCTTCCTGGTGGGTAAGCTGAAGCTTCTCACTTATTTGCGGAACAGTTTCTCCTGAAGATATCAAAAACACTCTAGGCTGCTGGCCCTTTTCTTTCTTGGCAACATCAGCAGTCAGATTGTAGAACAAACCTGTAAAAGAGTTCTATGATTATAATTGATAAATGAGCAATAATTCAAAACCATTGGCCACATTCAGTCCAGTCCAGAATTTAAATGAACTGGTGCTGGAACAATTTGGTTTAACAGGATTTAACATGGTTATTTTTGGATCACACAAGGTTGCTGAGCATATCATTTGCTGGGGAGAGACACAATGCATATAGAAGGGATTCCCTACATGCATTTGCAAATGCAACACCACAAAAACATAAAGTAACCACATGCACACATGCATTAAAACAAGGGTGGATCCAGATCTTGACATTGGAAAGGGCATACACACCAATGCACGTACACAGAAACTCACACTAACCCATCTAGACATACAGCACTAACACACACATTCAAACACTCAGCACTAACACACACAGACACCAGACATTCACATAAACATTCAGACACCAACACAAACATACCCAGATGCTAAAACTAACACAACCATTCACACACATAATAACATACCAAAAGACACATGTTCACACACTAACATACCCAGACAGGCAGACACTAACAAGCACACCAATGCAGACAGTAAAATACCCAGGTAGATGCACACTAACATACCCAGACACATATAATATAAAGGCACACAAGCATTTAATAACATACATACCCAGACACACACTACCACACAGGCACACACTAAAATACAGAGACAGACACACACTAATATACCACGGAAGACACTAACACACATACCCGGACACACACTAAAATACACAGGCAGACACACACTAATATGCCCAGACACACATATGTATCCAGGCAGACACATACTAACATGCACACACAGGCAGACACTGATATACCTGTACAGACACACACATAAACACTTAGGCAGACACACACTAACAACCCGACGCAAAAACACTAACATACCCAGGCAAGCACCTTAACATGCATACCCATGACTCCCACCTCTTCCTGGAAGTTAGGGAGATAAAGAGGCATGCCCAGGTGTCAGGATATACCTCTATATCCCTATTCCCTGGGCATGCTTCTGTCTATCTTGGGCAGCTATGGCCCTGTTGCCCCCTCCCTGGATCTGCCAATGGCTAGATTGGCAAAGAGTTTGTGTCTTGTTCTTATGTGAGTAATTTCAGAGGAAATACTAAAATGACAGGCTAAGGTTTAGTTATTTAGCATCCTAGAGAGTGCAAATAATGTTCAAAGTAGAACAGCATACTTTAATAAAGTATATGTTAACTGGATTTGATCGCTCACCAAACCAAGATATAAGAGAGAAGGACTTCAGGTCTAAATGACTCACACTAAGACATCATTACATCAGTCATTACAAAGACAGCTAAAAATCAATAAAAATGCTTTTAAGGCAAAAGGTCACAGTAAGGCTATCACAACGTAAGCCTCTAAAATAAACAGTTAATAACAATTAATAACCTGTACCATGCATGCAAAATATTTACAATAAAAACTGGAAAAGTTTAGTAGAACAGCACAGAAAAAAAGCAGGTAATGTTAGATGTATGTGAGAAAAAAGGCAAAAAAATATTTTCTTTATAAATAAAAATAAATATATAATTTTACACTTTTATGGATGGAGTTAGTAACAATACAGTCATATAACTATTTTGAAAAGGCAGCAAAAAAGTATTTATAAGAAATAGTAAAAAATAAAAAAAGCTAATAGATGTTTCTAATAACACATTTGCAATTTTTTTACCAAATTGTCTGCACAATTTGAACTGGTTAGGTTTTACTTTTATGGGGTTTTACATTTGTTTGTACCTGCTTTTAAAATGTTAGTACTGCAAGTATTTTAAAATTTGGTTAAATGAACGCATGACAGGGATACTTTCTATAATCTGCATATTAGTGTAATGGTGTAAAATAACATTAACAAAGCCTGCAATTTGCAGAAAAAGAAGACATTTCTATGATACACACATTTTGTTGGTCACTGTCTTTATTTTTTAACCACATATAGAGGCAATTTTCTTATAACCTCAGCCATGTTGAAAGTGGAATTTTGATAATGGTCTATGCCAAGAAAAAAAAGAACAAAAAAGTTCCACAAATATTATCCCTTCTCCCTCGACCTTCTAATCAAAGTTTATCCCACTCTCAAATTCTACTTTTTATCAACTGCCAGATTAAACCATATATTGGTTTAAAGTGGTTTAGAGCAGACTCTTTAGACTATCTATCCTTGGTACTAGATGCTAGTTCCCGCTTATTTTAAACATGCATTACAGTTTGTTTGTTTTTAACTACATTTCCATATAAGCAGCATGTAATCTGTTTTAATTTAATCTGAACTTTTGATGTAAAATATTTAAACACACATTCCCAGAATGGTAGCAAAATTGTCCAGTTGCTGAAAATCAACAGAGAAAAGAATGAGTATGAGAAACAATTTACCTATTTGCCCAGGAACATGCTTCCCATGAAATCGGAAGCATACAGTAATGTTGACGCAATTCACTTGTTGGGCACCATCATGGCATTGTGGAGCTGTAATATTGATCGAGGTTGGCAGGATTATTCTGACATCCAAAGTAATGACTGGTCTGGTTCTGTGAAAAAGCAGCAAAAATAAATCTCATTTAAATACAGATTCATCATTCGCATGCTATTGCATATTAGGAATTTTTCAGCTGATTCAATTTACTTTTCCCCATCTTCCATATAACCAAAAAATAATAGTTGTTTAATGAATTAAAAAACAAAATTATGGTGGAAGAGAGAATGGAGAATTAAGATGAAAAAATAACCCTTTTACCATATTCATCAAGGAGTTTACTTTAATCAACCTAATGTTACACCTCTCTTCTGGAAGGACCTGTACTCTGAATGGGGGAGAATAAAAGTGTAGGTAAATAATGTCTTGGAATGATTTATCAGCAGTTTTTTTGTGTGATCATCTTATAGTTTATAATATTAATCTTCACAATATGGAGTCTATGTCTAGAGAGACACTAGCATACAAAGAAAGACCTTCCGCCAGCTATGCTCCTAAACTATAAGCACATATTTTCCTTATAAAAATTTAGATAAAACAGGTCTAGACATTTCAAGTGGTTTCTTGCACTGCAACTTTTCAAATATGTTTCTCAACTGGTAAATGTCTGTCTGTGTTAATAAATGGGTACAGTATTTTATGTTTGGGTCACGTCAATTGCACATGTCTGTATATGCAATAAGTATATGTAGTATCCACAAATCACATACGCTATTGTAGGAGCCAAAGGGGTATATGCAGAATCGTAATAAACATGGCATTTTGTCCAATGTCAGTGATTTATTATATATTGACATTCAACCTAAAACACCAAGTAACTTTTGAAACATGCTTTAAATTTAGACTTAGGTTTTCAGGGAACACATTCAGGAAAATAAGGACCAGTGGTCAGCCTCAATTTTCTAATCTCTTGTTTCTGTGAAATTGTTTTTTACGTCTTATTTACCCATGGTACAGCACTGCAGAATATTATGGCGGTATAAAAAAAAACTATAAATAATGCCTTAATTGCTCGATTATAAGACCAGTTTTTCTGAAAAACAATTTTGTCTTGTAATCAAGGTCATCTTTTTAGTCAGTGGCTTCACCACTATCCTCCGATATAGAACTTCCGCCGAGCCACCAAATCAGCACTTCTGCCCCCTACTATACCCCCCAACACATAATATACTTACTTGCATTCAAAGATTTGTCAGACTCTGAACTACAAGCACATAGGCACAATGAGCTACGCACCACTCAAGTGACCCCGCCACTTAGGAATAAACTTTGCAAAATGTGCTGCATAGTGTAGCATTGTCTCCCACAGTCCTGCCTATCGTCTAAGCTCCTCTTCACAAGTTGAGGAGAGAAGCTGGTTTAACTAGATCATCATGGGGCAAGATGTCCAACTCATCTCTGAGCCACTGACTGATGGGAGGCAAGACTTTGTACACATGAAATATGGAATAAATTACACCCTACATTACTACCCCATCATACCTCCTACGGTACATACATGTTTTTTTCACCTCAACAGAACAATTTGTGATTTCCTTTGGTGGACTTTCTAGAAAGACCCTTTTGTTGTGTATAAGGCTCAATACCGGCAGCAACTGTTTGCAGCAACAACAACCTTGCACAGATTGGACAACTCACAAAGTCACTAAAGCCAGCTAGTATTTACACTTACAAAATATCACAACTCTCTTGTATGTGACTGTGCATTGACTTGATAAGAGTTGACACAATCAAGCAAGCAACCTGCAGATTAATTAATCTCAACTGTTTATGGACTCTTTCTAAAATTAGATTTAATGTTGTTAGTCTATTAAACCATAGTTTTTATTGTTCAGCACATATTAGTAAATTATTTCTATTACTTACTGTTTTTTTTATTATTGGAGTTGGGAGAAAGGTCATTTCATCATTGACAAAGAATTTGGCCTATCTTCAAACATTTGCAATCATGATAATGTGGATGTTGAATGAAACTCAATTTTGCTAATTGTTTGCTTTTAGTGAGTAAGCGGGAAAAATCATAGCTAAATTGGGCTTGATATAGTAATCTCAAGAGTACAGCTAATGCGAATCACGGCCTGTCTACAAATACATTAGACCTTTGGTCTCTAAATGTAAGGATAATCAAATTGAGTAACTTAGACATACTGTACATAGACAAAAAATAGGTTACAGGATGAATACAGCTACCGTGTACATTACACTCTGTGTTTTAATTTGAAAACACAAGTACCAAATACTATACAACAATTTTCCCTAAAGAGGGTATATACATAAAAAAGGTTTAGTATTTTTTTAAATGAGTATTAGATATTTAGATGCTTACAACATTGGGTCATATTTATTATAACACAATATAATGCATTATGTAACATAATGGCTATGTGACTCTGAGGCAAGCTTGGGGGTATATGAAGGTTTGCATGGGCCACATCTGGCCAGCAGACTTATAGATAGATAGCTCAGTCACTGCCTGCTATTTGTCTATAAACTCAGGAAATTGGATAACTGCAGTTGCATGAGGCTATGTAAGAAAATGCCTTTCTGATGACCCATACTAAGTAGGAAGTCATGTCATCCCTATCTTTTTAACATTTTACAAACCCATTAACAACGCTATGACTGCAAACATCCCCCCAAAAATAGGCCTTTCCCCACTCTTGCTACTGGCATTGCTTAGTACAATAAGGCATGAAATGATTATGCATTCAAATAAACATGTGGTTACCTGTACTGCTTCGTCAACATTTACAAAGTGTACTTATTATGTGTATTCAAAGTATAAAGAATTATGAGGACAGACTGTACATAATCATTATACTTTAAACCAATGCCCCTTTACTGTAGTAGTTAAATTGTTTAAATTTAACAATGCAATATGAGGAAAACGTTATGATCAACATTTCACATTTTTAATATCACATTTGATATTATACAAGTTTTCCTACTTTTGTTCAACTTTAGAATACTAAAGAGTATACTTAAGAATGCTTATTTACAATTCCAAATAAATACAGAATATTGTACATATCAAAATGTCTGACCTTTCCTTGTGATGCTATGAAACATACTTCTTTTCATCAATAACACTGGTTTCAATTGTTGCATTTGGATTTTATTTTTTATACAATAATTCAAGTTAAACATTTGTGATATCAGGTGAATGTCACGCACAAAGCATGTGATTCAGTAAAAAAGGCAGAAGTCTTCTAAGGACATGTTTATGTAAATGAAATTGTTATGTTATATACTACTTGCCATATCCTGTACAGCTCTGTGGAATATGATGGTGCTATATAATAATATAATATATAATAATAATAATAATAATGATGATGACGGGACATAGAGATTATCATAAATCATTCTAGCATAGAAAGTCATGGTATATGTGATGAAAATATAATTTTAACCACATCCTCACCTCAGTAGTACCACATTATCTGACATGAAGGCCCCAATGGTCAAATCTGAAAAAACAAAATCATCCATTAGAGATATGCAATGTCAAGAGATAAATGTTACTTGACCCCTTGGTGGACTAAGTGGCTTATCAGTCAACAATTGTGAATTTTATCTATGCCAAAGGTTAACAGGGAGAGAATATGTCATTCTGTGTTTTACAGTGATTTAAATGTGCATATGATAACTAGTGTCAACTCATATTTTCCTTTTGATGCATGTAAACAAATAAAGATTCTCCTCATCCTGCATTCCATGGACAATGTGCGGGATCTAACGAAGCATGCGCACAGAGAATTCTATTGATTTCAAAAAAAGAGTGCTCCAATTCAGAATAATTGGCTCCAATTCAAACAAACTAAACTGAATCGTAGATTATGAATTGCTCATCTTATTATTTCACCACTAGGTTGCAACATTCCAGTCTTTGTGTTAACAACATTGTAATCAAATGTATTAATTTATTAATATAGTTTTAGATATAATTCGTTGCCATCACACTTAATTAATCATGAATTAAGTTAATCATTAATTAAATTATCATTTCTTAAATTCAAAGTAAAAACGGAGGAATGTAGTTTAAGTTGAAAAGAGGTACAACGTAGTGTACACAAGTAAAAAAACAGGTAAAAAAACACTACCATTTTATATTTACTAGAGGTGTTTGTGGTTAAGAGGTGCATTGGTAACTAAATCAATCATATGAAGCACGTTCAAAAGGGGTTTTGTTTTTTTTAAAAAAAAGGTTATCACTATTACTTTGACAACTTTTTTCAATTCCTAAAAGGAAAAGTGTAAATCTTTTGCTATAAAAATGTAATATATATACAGTATATCACAAGATGATGTGTTAGGTTAGGTGTGTTAGCTATAAACCCCAACACTATGTGTGCTGAAATCGTATAAATCTGCTAACATAAAAACAGTGTAAGGTTAGTTGTAAACAGGTTAGTTAATCTTTTTGAATATTTGAGACACCAGGGCTAAAATAGATACATATTTAAAAAATTGCTTTATTCATTTGCCAAGAGTTTATCACTATATCTTTCACCATAAAATTGTTGACTTGAGTACCAAGCTACCCTATAAGGTCACAACCTAACAAACAGATAGATTATTCAATTATTTATTTTTTTGTATTTTAGGACTATTATGCTTTTTGTAAACATGGGGTACAGAAATAACAAAGCACATTTATGATAAACAATCCATTTTTGTTTTGCGCAAAACCTGCGCAAAGTAATCAATTGTTCTTAAAACTTGTCTATAACTTTGCAGAAGATTCTTGTGTGGCACAGGTTATAAATAACCACGACTAATGGAAAGTTTCCAGACTCTCCTAATAGCTAGGTGCACATGCATTCCTGACATCTGTGTATTATGTGCTGTAACTGCATTACACCAGGTCATACTAATGGAACCTGACATTAAACAGCACTATGACACAGGTATTTGTTAAGTATATTGATTTACTATTTCTGTTAAACATTCATTGAGAAATGGAAACATACATGTCTAAGGTTAGGTGCTACAGGACAACCTTACACTGTTTTTCTAATGTGCTCCTTGTGAAAAAGAATCTGTTTATATGAATGGTATGGTAGTTTTGGAGGAGGAAAGACTATTTATTTTGGTCATCTTTAGAGGTTGCAGTAACACCTGTTTTGTGTCTACCAACAGGAGATTTGTGCTTCCTTGTTATACATCCACAAGAGGCTGCACTGATCACATGCTATATGATACTGGTACCCAACCCAGTCCTCAAGGCACACTAACAGGACAGGATTTTGAAACTGCCACAATCTATTCCAATAGGAAAATTCGGTAAAACATGGACTAGCATATGGAATATGATGTTATATTTCATTATAGAGGTTGTTAATAAATACATGCCTACTTAGGTTTACATTTTATTTTCAGACGAGCACTTGGAATAGGTTACAGATGACAGGTGATAAGATGAGCTGAAGGTTTGTCAATGTTCACCTAGTTCACCAAATCTACATTTAACACGTCAGAAGACATCACACTATAGATATTTTTAATATAACCTGGAAAAAACATTTTAACATAAATTAAACAAATTATTGTTCATGATATAATTTACTATTATTATTTGTACCGTCCATCCTCTGCACTAGCCTGTCAAAATCGCATTATTGATCGTCCTCCTAATTGTTGCTCGCAATACCAAGATGTGTGTTTAAACATCAGTTTAAGTCTGGTTTTTATTGTCTTCTAAAGAATTTATGTATGGTCCCCAGTGTTGTTTGGTGCATCCATTGCTGTAAAATGTTTTTTTGCGCAATTACTAGAATGATGCATAGAAGTTTATGTACCCCTGTTGGACAAAACGATCAGAGTCAGGGGCAAGTGTCCATCCAGGAAAACCCAATGTTGTAAAATATTGAGCTATCGCTGTCCAAAAGGAGCAAATAGGTGGGCAGTTCCAGAAACAGTGGTATAAGTCTGCTTGGGAGATTTTACATTTTCATCTGTAGAATTCCAATTTCATATTTTATATGTGGGGAAAGGAATGCCTGGTGTACTATTTTCAATTGTATTTCCACATAGGTGCTTAGAACAATATAATTACACTCTATGGGGTGGGAAATGGGCCAGCCAACATATCAGCCCTGTTTTGTGGTGTTCATATTGTATTGTGAGGTTAAAAACTTTATAGATATGACTAGTACTCGTAGTCTTACGAGAATTAGATTTCAAAGAAGTGTCTAATGGATTTTCCCAATCAGACTGTGTGAAACGTATGAATTGTCATGTAGCAATTGTTGTAAAGGATAATAGATGCCTTCTCCATCTGGAAAAGAGGGATTGTGACAAAGTGGTTGAAATAAGGAATTCTGCCACTGTGCTCCAATATGGGGTCTCATCAATTTCCATGTTTTAATATGGGATTATTTAAAAGCTCACGTGAGAGGTGAGTGATTGGTGTATGTTACAGAGCAGTTAAGGCAACACAGTTATTGTGTCTTCTAAAGAATTTATGTATGGTTCCCAGATTGTGATTTTTTTCACTGGTGTCATGCTCCTTATGGATAGTGGCATCAATCCAGTCCATGTTAAATAGATGAAAACATTTGCTTTGACAAATAGTCACTCTGGGTGGTGATTGTTATATCCATTGCTGTACATTTATACATGATAAATATATATCTTTCCATCCCGTTAGTTGCTCCTTTATTTTTCTGATAATTGTCCAAACCATATACCTATGATATCTGGTGAGTTTAAAATAACGCCCCTCTCCATGTTTACCAGGGCAGAATCAAGGCCATTCATGATGATGGCCATTGTAGGGTCGTTATATATGTTCAGACCAAGGTAAGAAATGTCTGTCCAAAGTTTTGGTTCTTTATGATTCAAAACATGTGTGACCATGCCACTACATTAAAGGCTTTTTTCTGCGTCTAAGATCAATAGCGTGTTATCTTAATTAGAGTGTTGCCTTTGACTGGTCAGAGTTTCTGCGATAGCTGTTCTGATCCTCTTTACTCAGTATCGCCCCCTCCCAAACCCCAACTGCTGCTCGCTGAGAATAAATGGGAGAATTTATTGCAGTCTATCTGCATATAGTTTAGCCAAAATTTTTAGATCCTGATTCAGGAGGGTAATTGGTCGGTACGAACCAAGTAAAGCAGGATCTCTTTTTGGCTTGGGGATTAAGATAGTTCTACCAATGGTCATGGTAAAAATGTTTTCTGTAGTGAGGAGGAGAGTGTTTTAAGATTGTTGTGAGTGGTCTAGTGATGTGAGGCTTTATCAGTTTGTAAGATATACATATTTTACAAAACAACCTGCATATAAAATAAAAGGAACAGAGAAAGCATAGTATGAGTGTAATTGCTGTATAAAATTTGTAAGTGGCGGTATGTAGAAATGCAAACAAAACATGCAGAAAAGGCACAAAAATCTTCAAATCAGCGCAGCCCAGTGGACAAAAGCCCTCACTACTACTTTCAAGCCCTTCCATGACACCACAGGATTGCGTTCACTGGAGAGATCAGAAGATACATCATACATAATGTGTATAATACCCCTAGTAAATATAAAGGACCATGTTATGAAGTTTTAAAAGAAGGGAGAATATATGGTCAGTCATTTCTTTCCAGGCACAATATTTTTTTCAAACCTACCTGAATACCCATTTCTGTCCATATCAACACCTCCAGAAATTGATTGACCAAACATCCTCAATAATGGGTTTATTTTTCGTCCAGACAGCCTCTGAATTAAAAAAATATATTTATTATTATGGTTGGATACACAGGTCTTACTTAATAGACTATATTCTTTTGCCTACACATACCTTTTCTTATCTGTATGTTTCATTAATAACACACAACAGTCTTTTGATTTTATATTCAATATAATAAACATCATTTTGTAATTCATAAAACTTTTACTGCTTTGGTTTCATGAAGCCCTATCTAGAAAATTCACAGCTACCCCTATTTTAACAAGCAAAATGCAGCAAAAAAATTGATGTTTAGGTTTTATTCGTGTGTGCATGTAGTTTTGTGGTGCCTTCCAAATGAGAAGTCCTTTGAAGTGCATCAAAAGGTATCAAGAACAGCACATTCTGAAGGCAGAGACACCCATCCTCCAGTGACTACCACAGGAGGTATACAGTATGTGAAGAGAATAGCACTAAAGACCATTACTGGATTTTTTCTTTATTATTAGAAATAAAACAATGACAATGCTCCACCACTGCATCTGATTATAGGGTAGATAAAGTGATGGATAATTGTACTGTTGAAATCCACTACAATGGAGGAGCCTAAAACTAATATAAAACGTAATATTTGTGGGAAAAAAAGATTACATTTTTATTGAATAAGCTTCCCATAAGTGTTTTCTTATATGACAGAAATGACAGCAAAACTAAAGCATTTAAAACACACAGTTTGGAAGGAAATTACAGAAAGCGTCCAAAAATATTAACTGTGACTCTGTATAATATGGCAACTAGACAACACCTAACTCTGAGGCACTCAAATGGAAAAACTGTTTCCACATAATGTCGGCTGTGCCTGACATGATGATGTCTCTGAGCAACACAAAGGAGCAGAAGAAGAGAGATCTATTGCACTTTTCCACCTCACAAAATAGATAGCTATTGTGAGCTTCCTGTTCTACTACTTCTATTTTAAAATGGACCCTTAGCTGCTTTTTCTCCTGCAGTGTTTGGCAACATTTTTCCAAACATATACTAACATAATCACACCTGCCTTACCCTCTTATGACTGCTTTCTGTCAATAGACATTCATTTTTGGAAGTTGTACCTTATGGAATGTTACCCAACAGTACATCAGACTAATAGTTTTTGCTGATGTAAGGGGTTCAATCCCCTATCAGCCCATTGTGATGATAGCATTATGTTTACCCCACACATGTTTAAGTTCCCTCACTGTATTAGCCTCCATTACTTCTGCTGAGAGACATATATTCTATTTATATGTATCTATGTTCTATTTGTCTACTACTCCCTCAGTGAAGCAGAACTTCCTTACATTACATCTTAGCCTCTGATCCTTTAGTGTTAGACTGTATTCTAAAATTGCCCCTCCTTTCAAATAAGCGTGTGTCCTGTACTTTGTTTTTTAAACATTACAACATTTTTATCATATCTCCCCTCTCTATTCTTTCCTTCAAGCTTTACATATTAAGATCCCCTGGTTTTTCCTAATAATTTTTATCCTGCACTAATCATTTTTGTAGCCCTCCTCTGAACTAACTCCAATGTGTCAATATATTTTTGTAGATGGGGTCTCCTGAACTGTACACAATACTCTAGGTGAGGCCTGACCAAAGATCTGTAAAGTGGCATAACCACCTCCCTCTTGCAGCTACTAATGCCTCTCGCTATACGACCCAGCATACTGCTTGCTTTTTCCAAAACTTTATTGTATTGTATGCTTACCTTTCAGAAAGAATTACTCCTAAATCCTTCTCTTCCTTGTCACTGACAGAAGAGTGTTCCCAATATTTTATGCTGCCTTGGGAATTTTACATCCCAAGTGCATTATTTTATATTTTTCAATATTAACCCTTTTGTGCCCTTCGTGACAATGGCCGTTTTAACATTTCTGCGCTGCTCGTGTTTAGCTGTAATTTTCTTCTTTCCCGTTTACTGAACCCACACACATTAGATATTGTTTTTTTCAGGACAAGAAGGGCTTTCTTTAGATGACATTGTTTTGATTGTATCATATTATTTACTATTAAAAAAAGTATAAAATATGGTGAAAAATTTAGAAAAAAATGACTGTTTCTAACTTTTAGTTGAAAAATCTTTTACTCATCTATAAAAGGTAATGAAAAAACCTGCTAAATAGATTCTACTATTTGTCCTGAGTTTAGAAATACCCAATGTTTTTATGTTTTTTTTGCTTTTTTCTACACATTATGGGGCAATAAGTACAGGTAGCGTTTTACTATTTCAAAGCCATTTTTTCCAAATCTGGTAATTCTTCCCCCCATGTGCCATTTCGGGTATCTTTGAAGCCGGCCAATGCAATTTACCCCATCAAGTCATATATTTTTGAAAACTAGACAGCCCAGGGTATTCCAAATGCTAGTATTTTAACCCTTTCCAAGCACTTATTCTACCATCAGCCTTTGTCAAACTTTATGGTAGTAATTTTTTTTGCATTTGTTTTTTCACACACATTTTACTTCAGGTATGAATAAACAGGTTCTGGTATATGTCACTATCATAAAACACCCCAATATGTGTTTAGCAACATCTCCTGAGTACAGAGATACCTCACATGAATGATTTTGCCTGGCTGTTTGGGGGCAAAAGGGCCACATTTGGGGCATGCACATTTTTCAATGTTAAACTTTGGCATCCACTGCCCATGCCCTATTTGGTACATCTTTGAGCCGGGCCATTTCAGTGTGCCCAACAAAACCATATATTTTTGAAAACTAGACACCCCAGGGTATTTTAAATGCTGGTATTTTAACTCTTTGCATGCACACATTTTACCACCAGAATTTTTTCAAAGTTTGCAGTAGTATTCTTTTGTGTGTATTTTTCCCCCACACACCTTTGTTATGTATAAATTTACAGCTCCTGGTATATGCCGCTGTCACACGACACCCCAATATGTGTTCAGCAACATCTCCTGAGTACAGTGATATCCCACATGCATGGGTTTGTCATTTTTTGGGGGAACTAAAAGGCCACATTTTGTACGTGTGCATTTTTCTAATTGGAAATAAGATGTGTGGCCATCCTTCCCCCCGTGTTTATTGTGACATTGTTGAACCCGGCCAATTCAACTTACCCCATCAAATCATACATTTTTTAAAAGTAGACATACGATGGGCATTTAATATGCCAGTATTTTAACTCTTTCCATGTGAGAATTGTTTTAAGCTAATGTGCTAATTTTAGGACTTGCTCACAAAAATATATTTTTTATATATATATTTTTTTTTTTTCCTTTTTTTAAAAAAAAATTAACATTTTTTTTCAACTTGAAGGTTCCCCTGACATCAGAGGGAAATTATTTTTACATTTTTCTGGGTTTTTTTTTACTATTTTTTTCTAAATATTATTAATTTTATTTTATTTTTTAATTTATTTTTACTAATCACACTGTGATTAGAAAGCTGGGCTCCATTGACTTGCATGGTTGAATGCAGTACCTGTATTCAACCTGCAAGTGGAGCCAGAGTTCTCTAGAGGGTCTGGAGACCTTCTAGCGAACTTTTTCATCTTTATTGTTTTTTTTTCCCTGGCTGCCGCCATCTTGCGGATGGTGAAGATTGCGTGCAGCTGCGGCTGTGACCGCTCTCCGGAGCGGTCACAGTCCATCCTGGGGTAAGTGTTTGGTGTCGCTGGATGCCTCCTGGTCGAGGCATTCCAGCGACACCATTTAATTTAGGAGGTGATCGTTGATCGCCTCCTAAACGCTTTTAAAACGGGCGTCCGCCACCATACAATGTATGGCGGATGTTGACGCCCCGGGGAGGGGCCAGAGATGGCCCCTAGTGCCGATCGTGGCGTTGCTGAATGCCTCGAGGTCGAGACATTAGAGCAACAACGTTTGAGTGAAAAAAATCGATCACAGATCGATTTTTTTCACCCGTTTTAACAAATGACGGTCCTGGCACGTCATTTGTCATAAACGACTTGTTTTTCCGTGACGTGCCCGGACCGGCAATTGTCATCAAGGGGTTAAACTGCAGCTGACACACTCTCAACCTTTCTTTTAATTTACGCAAATCATTTGCCATTTGACTTGTCCAATGTCAACCCTGTTGCAGACCTTTGTATCATCTGTAAAAAGACATACTATACCATTAAGACCTTCTGTAATATCATTAATACAAATATAATACAAAAAAGTACAAGTCCCAATACTGATCCCTGACGTACACTGCTAGTAACAAGTCCTTCCTCTGAATATAAACCATTAAATACAACCTTCTGCTGCAACTCAACTATTGTGTTATCCATTAAACTATTTTGACATCCAAACCCAAAGACTGCAATTTATTTATAAATTTTCTATGGGTTGGATGCCTTACTGAAATCTAGTAAACCCATGCTGATTCTGATCATGCAAACCAGGTATTCAACAATCCCATCATTTAGCATGGTTTCCATTAATTTGCCAGCTACTGATGTAAGACTTATTGGTCTGTAGTTGGCTGAGTATTCCATGCTACATTTGTGTGTTTTTATTTCTAGTTTATGCTTTCTTCTTTCACTTTTATATCTAAAAAAAGTTTTATCACCTTTTTTGTTGGCCTGGCAATTTTCTCCTCAATGCTTGTTCTGGCTCATCTAATAATGCACTTTGAGTCTATTTATAGTTCCTGAAAGCTAGCTTCTTCCTCCTTCAATATATATCTGCAGAGTAGCACAGTGGTTTCCTTTTTCTTTTAGTCTTACTAACAAGTTTAATGCGATGTTCTGCTGCCTTTAGCAGGACATCTCTTAAACACTGGCCCCTGCGAGCGGCAACCAAGAGATCTGCAGTTCAGGTAAGGGGGTAGGTGTATGTAAGAGTATGTGTGAATAAGGGAAAGAATGAGTATCTGTGAATGAGGGAATGAATGAGTATCTGTGAATGAGGGAATTAATATTTGTGAATGAGTGAATGCATATGTGTTTGATAGCATGGATGTCTAAGTGGGGGGGAATGGCACAGGGAGGCCATAAATGAATACTAAATACTAGAGCCTGTCCTGGTGTGTGTGTTTGGGTGCCAGTGTGACAGAGCCTGTCCTGGCGTGCGTGTTTGGTTGTTGGCGTGGCAGAGCCTGTCCTGGTGTGTGTGTGTTTGGGTGTTGGTGTGGCAGAGCCTGTCCTGGTGTGTGTGTTTGGGTGTTCATGTGGCAGAGCCTGTCCTGGTGTGTGTATGTTTGGGTGTTCCTGTGGCAGAGTCTGTCCTGGTGTGTGTGTTTGGTCATCCGTTTCCTGGCACTTTACCTACTTTAGAAATAAATTGAAAAATTTAATGTTTACTTATCCAGAGATAAAACACTGTCCTGAATTTGTAGTCCCTTCAGATGACAAAACATTCTACGCCCAGAAATCAGTGAGGAAAAGTAAAGGTATTGTGTTATATATTTTGATAAGCAGACCTTATCACAAAGGATTAGTCTCAGAAACTTGGATGGTGGTTGGGATCTTCAGAGTCTGTGAAACCCAATTTAATTGTAAGGCCTGATATAATTATGCTCTACAGGGGACAATTCTCTTTGGTTTCACATTCCTTCCCCCTTATGGGAGAACCTTTTACATACACTTCCATATAAAGGTTTTTGCAGTAGCAAATGTTTTGATTCCATTATTTCTCATCTCTGTAACTTATTCGGGCCTTTTAACACTTTTGGTTACTAAAAGTAACGTGATTTAAAAAAAATGGTTTATGGGGCTGGTGTCCAAATGTTTCCAGGGCTGCTTTTCATTCCCAGTTTAGCCCTGCCTTAAACTGCCTGCTTGGCTCTATAACCAATCAATACAAATATAAAAAACAAGTCATTTCATGTAACCCAGAGTATTTGAATACAAAAATACACCAACCATTGAATATTGTGGCACAATCCCATCTGCATCACCATGGTAGATGTAAACAGCTCCTGTGTAGTCATCTTCTTTCGGGGCTCCAATTGCAACGTCTGTGACAAAGCACAAGAGTAAACAGCAGGGGTCTATTAATGAATATGTTGAAATAAAGTTTGTGTAACCTTGGAGGACAGTGATACAAACTGCTGCTTGCTAACTGCACTTAGGATTCTCAGTTCACGTTTATATAGATCTGTTTCAAATCCTTTTATCCTACCCCACAATATTTCAGCACTAGGACAATGAGTACAACCGACAAACAGTCCACATAGTCCAAGCCTACTGGTCAGTATGTATGCCTCTTGCCTAATACAGGATTACCACAGTAAAGAACATAGATGATGAAATGACACATTAATGATCTTGAAACATGTTTATAGCGTAGCAATCCAGAATATATGTGTGTGTCTGTCTGTCTGTCTATCTATCTATCTATCATTGATAGATATATAGATAGATAGATAGATAGATAGATAGACACGCACATACACACATTATTTAATTTGACTGGTGAGCAGATCTATTATTTGATGTTGCAATTCACTTTTCTGTTAGGAAAGGCAGCCTCTATTTGTGAATTTTCCACTCTAAAATAAGCAGTTCGGAAAGAATGAGATTGTGTACGACAAGAATGGCTTAAAAATAAAGTTGTTTTGCTGTACGCGGATGAATTGACTGCATCATATCAATACTTATAGTTATATCAACACTCCCTTTACACTGGCTTTATCTGCATATGAGGTTGTGTAAAACAGCCCATAAAAGAAGCCGAAAGGAAGATAAGGACAAACTGAGCTACAGGCTTAGTGTGGACACATTCATAAAATGATTAAAACTATTATCTATTATTAGGACACAAACTCTCTGAAATAGAGCACCAGTCCTTCCAGTAAGACCATTCATGATATAGGAATATGCATAGGATTCAATTATTTATTTTTGTTGGCATTAATATTTATTCAAAGAAAATAAATATAGTACATTCACAAAATAAGATTATTTTTATAAGAAAAAAACAACAACTTGATAACAGTTTTTACATTTATTATTTAGTTGGTCAGAAAACCCTGTGTGTCAGAAAGCATTTTGACCTCCTGCTGAGATGTGAAAGGTTAGGTTCTTAGAGCTATGAATTGGTCTTTGGAATGGAATAGGTATGTTCTGCACAACAAGCATTTCATTATACACACCTGGATAGCCATCGTCATCAATATCGCCCAGGTTGGCCATGCTTTCCCCAAAGTGTGCGTTGTATGCGTTGTCACCATTTAAGATAATCCATTCATCCAGTACTCCCTGGCAAACAGACAACCACAAGAGTGGTTAACAGAACAATAACTCTTAAAACAGAGCTAATTTTAAAATAACCTGTCAAATGTGCAGAAATGAGTGCATATTCAAATAACAATGGAGGTAACATTACTCAAATATTAATTGAATGCCATAATGTAAAGGGAAATGTAAATAGTGTGTAACAAATACAGGTTGTTCTGAAGTTATAACATTAGTACTTAATGGTAGCTATCTATATTATTTGCAAAAATAGTATGCTATCATTCCTCAATTAGCTGAACGCAAATGTCACTTATTATCTCAATATATTGCATCCACAGTAAAAACAGTAAACTAATATATGTGTTTTGCATGCAATCTTGTATCGGCAAGGACAGGATTGAATATAACCTGTCTGTGCCATTGGAATGCAAGACTGATCTAGGGCAGTGATGGCAAAGACTTCAGTTGTGGCACACGGCCAGGTTGCAGACTGTCAGGGTCGGTGTTTGGGGTGTGCGAGCTGCACGCACCCAGACGGCAGGGAACCGAGTGGTCGCCCATGAAAAAGTTTTCATCAACCTCTCTGTGCCCTTCTGTTTCCTCCACTCCCTGCCACTACCCACCTCAAAGCTGCCCAGACTGCAGCAGTGGGAGCGCAAGGCCTCTGTCTTAGTCGCGGTGACGGCATTTCATGCTGAGCGCCGGAATATGACGTCATACCTTGGTGCACTCTGCAGCGTGCACCGTGGCTTTGTGCTCCCACCGCAGGACTTCAGCAGGTATGTGAACTACAAAAAGGGGGGTAGTGAGAAGGGGAAGAGGGAGAAAATAGTGGGAAGTGGGAGAGGGGAAGCTAGTGAGAAGGGACGGGGACGTAGCTAGTGATAAAGGGGGTTAGTAAGAATATTGAAATAAATAAAGAGTGAGGATGAGTGAGAGTATGAATTAATGTGTGAATGAATTGTGTGAATGCATGAATTAATGTGTGAATGAATTGTGCATGAATTAGAGAATTAAGTAATGTGTGGATGAATTGCTGGAATGTTTTTTGAACATGCATTAATGAATATGTGTGAATGATTTGTGTGAATGAGAGAATTAATGATTATGTGAATGAAAACGTGAATGAGTGAGTGACTGTAAAAGTGTTTGTGTGTATCATAGATGTATAAGTGATTTGGGAAAGGCAAAGACGGCACAAACAGTGTGTTCGAGCTCTGGGGACCAAGATGGCACAGGCAGGGTACTTATGGGACAAAGATGGTGTAGGACAGCTGTTTGGGTTGTGCAGCCAGTGATCTATGCCTGTAATTAAGAGGGTTTTAGCTATACATTTAATGCTGAGTTGACATGTGATTTCCAATTGATCTACAACTGCAAAGCTTGCTTTGTGTGTTATTCTGTGATCTATATCAGCTATGCTATGTTTTCATATATATTTATGTATACCTGCAAATACAGGGTTTGTATGTCTAATTCAGTTGATCCAGGCCTGCAGTGCTGTTTCCATGTGTTTGAATATATAAGTATATAAGAACTGAGAGTTATGGAAAATGCCTTTTAACTTGTATTATCCCATGAGATCATTTTATAGTGGACAGGGGATCATCATCTATGCTTCTGATGACTGTCTGTTACTTCAAAGGAACTTTTAGGCAGAAGAAGAAACACAGGCCACAGTGATGACAATAGCATTTGTTAACCCATTGGATTAACACAGGTGTGAATACAGACATGTCATCTGAAAATAATTTACAGCTTGTTTAACAGCCTTTCTTATATATGACTTTGTCTATTAACACATTGTAATCTTCCTTGGGAAGAACCTACTTGACCAGCATTTAAGTGAAACAGAAGGCTCTTTCTTTTTACTGTCAATGCCTGAATAAGAGGAAGTGCGACACTCTAGAAACTCAAATATTTAACCAAATTTAAATTTAGCTATCTGTACTTTTGCCAACAGTGTACTGATTAGACTAAAAATCAAATTATTCCTCACCATTGTACCCTTCGTTATGTTTTTTTTCATGGGTGAATTAAAGGCCTAACGTTGACACAGATTTAAGTGTAAATAACGCTTACTTCTTTCCCTATATTCACAGTTACTCAAACAGAAAAGAAAAATATTTGCTTCTTACTTTTAAGCATAAAGTAAATGTATTTTGTAATGTAAATCTTGTTTTGGAGTATCTTATAATAGAAAGAACAAAAAGAGCAAGTTAATTTTTCATATGAGAGGACATCAGACTCTTCCTTCATTAATACTTCTACAGCAGGTATGATAAATATGCAAAGCAAAGTAGGATGAGCAATTGTTGAATTGCTGCCAAATGAAATTCTTAATTACAAAGTCTGTAAATTCAAGGAAATTGCGGTATGTCTGCAAGCAAAATACATTTATGTAATAGGACCATCAACTGGGAAGCATCAAGGTTGTAGATCCGCTCTCAATAAAGTGTGAAAAGCTCTTGCGGAAGTAGAGCCCATCTGATCTACTGTTTCATAAATGGTTCTGCATAATTAATCCCCCCTCCCCTAATGCCAGTTTAATAGTTTAGCATAACTGTAGATAAAAGAACTGCTACCCCACAATAAAGCTGTGCTTATTGCATGCACTTTATTTGGAAGATAGATAGTTGTAATTTCTAGGCATAGTTCAGTGTAAAACCTCTTAAACCTATAAAAACCATCTTCATCAATACTTGGACTGATGTGAACATTACAATACAATACAATACAAGCTATGCCTATGATGGAGGCAGGTATCTGATATTAAAGCTGAAAAATAGAAATATGGTTTAAAATACAACATAACAAAAATATTAGATGTTATTGATAGTTATTGGTGCTGGATTCAGATACAGTATGTTTTATTTCAGATATGACTTCTTTTTAATAAACACTCCTATGCTTATTAAGACTCCCTTCCACCACCTCCTCTGCGTGTCTTTTTTTTTTAAAAAACGGGGGGAAAAAAGGTCCAGCCACCATGGTAATGTTATCTAGAGTTGGCCTTACTATATGTACAATGCTGTAAAATGCTCCAAAAAGGTTCAGGTTGTGGATCAAAATATTTAAATCAAACCAGCTCAGGGGGCCTGCCTCACTTGGCTCCCCTGGTTCTCCATCAAATCTACAGAATAATTTTTTTACTCTATATTTTACTTTAACCCTGATATTTATATACCGGTACATACATATATAACATTGTTACTTGGTGAGGAGTAGGCATTTAATAGGTGTAAAAATATTCCAATGTATTATGACAATGCTTGTGTTCCTTATTCATTAAAAAAGAAATATTAACAAAGGCATTAATTCAACGTCCTAAAATGTGTAGAAACTATGCTAATTTTTAACAGGTTGCACAGAGAGAAATGAGTTGTCATTCAAAATTTTTCTGACACCAAAATACAAGTACCGTGGATAACGTATATACTTCCCCATCTTACTATTGTTAGTATATTATCTACTTACATTTCCACTGTTCATATAGACGGTGACTTGCCCTTCATCCCTGATTTCAGAGAACATGGGTGCTCCGACTAGCAGGTCCGAGAGCCCATCAGCATTCAGATCAACTGCGCATAAGGATGAGCCAAAGTAAGAGCCCATCTGTAACCAAGTCATTACAAAGTGTTCAGTATATCAGCCTACACATATAATCAATCCTTAGCATTTTAACTTAAACTGCTTAACTCAAAATGATTGTAAGAGTCAATAATGTCAATTACACTATTAGCCTATTTTACTGGTATAAAGACTCAAACCTTAATTAGTCCTTGGTCTCATCTTAGATTCGATAGCATTATGCCTATCCCACACATGTTTAAATTCCTTCACTGTTTCAGGCTATCACTTCTGCCGGTAAGCTGTTCCACTTAGCTATTACCTTCTTAGTTCAGTAAAATTGTGTTATATTACAGCATGTAGGCAATATCCTCCAGTAAATGCTTGTTCACTTAAAATACAATGACCTTATTTTTATTATGAAGTATTAACAAGAAATATCATGCATGATACGGAGCTTCTGACAGCAAAAACTATACCATGTGCTTATTGTTTTTTTCTTCATCATTTTTTATCACTTTTTCAAATAACTGAATTCAACTGCACTATAGATAATGGTGTGGCTTAAGATGAAACCAGATGGATTAAATGACAAATTATCATAGTGGTAGGAGTGCGAGGTATAATTACTCAGGAACCAACACATGAAGCCTTTTTTCTAATAAGCAAGATTGCTAGATACAAAGCACTGTGTGCCAACATTTCATTCAATATTCTAATAAGGTAAGACAAGAAGACAATGATATTTTTTATAAAACAGTACCAGGCCAGTGGAAACTATTTTCATCATTATGCTATACAGTATGTTTCAGTTACCTCTTAATGCCCTAAAGTTAAATGTTAAATCAAATTAAATCTCAAATCACATGTTTACTAATAAACAAGAAGTCTGACCTTTTTGCCAGATGCTTGAAAAATTCTAATAAGTGATCCTGATCTCCTGTCCGTTCGGAAAATATAAACCTATGAAGGAAAAAAAGAAACCTCAAATTATGATCGACAAGAAGAGATTGTTACAAATAGTTTCCACAGTGCTTTTTCAAAACCCACTCTATCAAAACAGGGAGAACATGCTTACCATAAATTATCTTGTGATGTTTTAGAAACAATCACATGTTCAAAAGGCTGAATATAACGCCAGTAAGTGTGCTTTTAAGCATTGTTATATTTTTTTTATATTTTTTTGTGATGTTGATTTTACAAATGAAAATATTTTGTTGAATGTAGACCAAGAAGCCACTTTCTGGAAAATTAAATTATTATTATCTTTTATTTATATAGCTTTAACAATTTACGCAGCGCTTAATACAATACATATATTCAAGGGGTATGACAAGACAAGAATTGACAGACCAAGACAAACCGATACATTAGGTGGAGAGAGCCCTGCTTGCAAGCTTACAATCTTGAGGGTCTGGCTCTCTTACATTTTACATTGGTGGTGTTTAACCCCTTAAGGACAATGGCCGGTCCCAAAACCCATTGAAAACAATGCATTTTGAGCCCGTACATATACGGGCTTTGTCATTAAGCGGTTAAGTTCTGGCATCAAGCACAGAATGAGAATGTTTAAATGTTCAACATGATCAATATTAACATTTCTTTGTAAAGACAAATATACAGTACTTATGAAATTACTTTGTCACATGTTTACTAACAACTATTGACTAGAGCTCATCAAGAAGAATGAATGATAATGAATTACTTCTTCTGCCAGTATTTAATTTCCAGAAAATCAGGATGCACTGAACTGTATATAAGGTGATAGAAGGTAGAATTTGAATAGTGCAGTGTATGTACTCTGTATCAAGGCTGACACTTAACCAGTATTTAAAAGAAAAATAGCATGGCTAACTTTTCCCAGAAAGGTGAAATCATATTGTGTACAGAATACAGATATGACACAATAATCACTGAGACCCTAGAATGTCCCCTTAAATTACAGGTGGGGAATATGGCTTCTTGAAGTTGAGCGGCACTGAAAAAAAAATCTACATTCAATTAGTAAAAGCCAGATGCTTCATCTGCAAATGTTCAATATAATTTCCAAACTTTATTTTAAATGGGATATCGTTTATTAAATTTAGGAAAGTGTGGAGAGTGACATCAGGAGTGGATCAGTCATCTTTTTTAATATTTTGCCAAAATAATTTTTTAAGAGCAAATTGTTGATTTATGATCCCATCAGATTTTTGTTGGATTTGGCCTCCTGAACGTATTTTTTTTTATTATAGTTAAAGTTATAGGAGAATGTTAACTGATATATAAGCCTAAACAGAATAGCTCCATGCCTTCTAGGCACTTAAACAGGGCTGTGAAATGTCAGGGCCAGTGGAATGGATGCAGACCTGTTCAAAGCCAACTTTAAATGATTTACACTTGTTGGTAACAGCTGTACAAAATGTTTTATGAATTCTGATCTAGCCAAAACTGGTGCAAAGTGCATACAGCAGATGTGGGTGGTAAACTGCTTTGAAGCTGCAGCATCTTCAACAGTTCTTTTATTAAGTTATGCATATTACTGTATTTACTAATTAATACATTACAAATTTGTTGTCGGCTAAGCTGTTTGGTTGTTTTAGGTGCAGCGTATGCTGTATACCTATGTGTGTGCATATAGAAATATAAATGTAAAAGATCACCAAAGATCCCCTGGCATTACCTCATGGTCTCAGGAAGGTCTCCCCAAGCCACTGGTTGGAGTTGTAAATATGACATTTAAATCATTCAGCATGTTAGCCCTAGAGCAATGGTTTGCAAAAAAAATAGGGCTGGATGCCAATTGTGGATTACCTCATGAACAATGAGCTAAAAATAAATCAACAATCAGAGAGGAAATAAAAGCCCTGTGCTCAACGGTTTTGTGGAACTAGGAGATCCGTTGTGAATAAATTATGTGTTGCTATGTTTCTGAGTAACGGAAGACTTACCTTTCCGATTCCACTATCTTGGGGAGCTCCAGCAACTACATCCATGGTTGTTGGCTGAGAAAAGTGACCAGCAGTGACTGCATATCCTGAAATGAAAAAAGAACAGACAAGGGTGAGGATTCAGAATCAATGCACGAACACCCAAACAGCTTTAAAAATAGTATATACCGTAATACTTCGAGCTAGTCTGATTTAAGTTGGTTATTTTTTAATGTTTGGTTGAACCCCTGAATGCATGAAGAACAATACAAAGCCTGCAGCCTGCGTCACCACAACAAATTCTATATGACGACATGTGATTGTTGTGGTTTTTCAGAAATACCAGATTCACTAATATGACCTACTGCCTTTCATGCTGAAATGGATTAAGATTTGCAAGCAGATAACTACTGGTCAGCAGTTTTATCATAGTATGATCGCAATTCAGGGAAATCAGTACATTTGGTTTCAGGAGTTAGGGGTAATGTGATTAGTGAAATGTTTTAGACGCTGAAAAAGTATAGGTCAGGTAGCAGTCTAGATATATAAAACAATATTTCAGGCCAACCAGATGTACTTTCAACAGGGGTACTTAAAAACATCTTTATACAGTGAAGCAATGAATTAAATATGCATACATTTCTCATAATCATATTCAATTACAAGGAAAACCTGCTCATCCTAATTTACAATGCTTATCTGGGCTAAAGGAAATTGGTATACTGCTAGTCACAGGACTAGACATTTACTAGCTGCACCAAATAATCTAAAAAGGCCTGTCACTTATCAATACCAAGGACTTATGGTGGGTGGATACTAAATTCTTATGGTCACAAAGCTGAGTCCTTCATATTCTACTCTCATTTGGTGACCAACAAGCCAGTTTATGCTTTTCTGAATTGCATATTAAAGATGAAATGCATGGTTGAATAAAGTTGACTTTCAGGTCTATTCACTTAAAGGAGAGTTATCATGAGAGTCCTGGCTCCCTCACATATTACATATTACGAAGAGTCAACCCCAGGGAACTTCTACTGCAGGAAGAGCTTGGCTCCTGTTTAATCGGTGAGGCTTCTTTAGCTTCTTTTAATTATACATTATGTAGGGCCAGCTCTGTTGTTCTTGGAAGAAATCTGCCAGAGTTGGCCCTTTGTAAAAAGTGAGGGAGTTGGAACCATAACTCTCTTGCAAATTCTTCTGACAACTTTCCTTTTAGTTAATATGGTGAACACCAACTACAGACTCAAGTATATCTTTATTTTAGAAAGCACACATATAGTAGACCTTTTTGCATAGAAGCTTGAAAGCCAAATTACCTTGACAGTATACATGACAGATCTGCTTGGATGTGTAAAACCTTGGAACTTTAGTAGTCCAGACATCATATGCACTTTAATGCATATGATAGCTTTGTGGCCCCATTACATTCTCAGGATGATTCACTCATTTGAGTTTTTATTCATAAGAATTTTTCTGGGAAGTACCTTTAATTGATCATTCAACAATATTAGGAATTATCTTTGTCGTGCTGAATTTGTTTACAAAAAGTTTTTTATGGAATATTACTTTTATGAAGATAGCAGGTACATTCTATTTTTAGCTTTGAAACTTGTCTCTGTGTCTCTGGTTAGTATGCAAGCTATGCAGTTTTATAATATATCTTTGGAGTATAAATTGATTTTGATGGGACATAAACGAGTCAATCCATTGTGTCCAATTTGTTCTTTCTGGAGTAACTATTATGGACATTGACATACAAAAACACTAGATGTGCCCATCCACGTTAAAACCAGATTGCTATTTTTATTAAAGCTCACTTGATTTTTGTATCTGAGCTTCTACCATATGAACATAGGTATCCTGCAAATACTTGCCTACCCATTATCCTGTGATATTTGAGAAGCTTTAGTTCTAGTGACCTGGAGTCCTCTTGGAGATCACAGCACGGATTGTGTCACATGTGACACAGAATGCAGTGTAATCGTGTACATCATAATTAAGCAAATTACATCAAATGTCCTTATGCAAGCCACAAATTGTTGAAATGGGTCTGTATTTGTGGCCAGTACAAAGCTTCTGACATCAGATCAGGCAAGCACTGCCCCCTTAGCGTCAGAAGGTCGTCTAGGAATGGCAAGACATGACTGTAGGGTACAAAAGATTTTTGCACGTATTCACTCTGGTTCAAGCAACAAAAACTTTTTTGTAAATTTAATTTTGTGGAACCTAAAGTATAGCAGGCCACTTAAATACATGAATATTGTCCAACAACTATATACTAGCCATATATATATCAAATGTTGCAATTTTTTATTATTTTTTTTAGTCATAAAGTGCAATTTATTTACAAATACATTAGAAGGCAGCTATCTGAAGTATGCACTTGCCTAGATATGTATAGTGTCTGGCATTGACAGCTTGATCATTCAGTTTGAAGTATGTGTTGTCAGTGAGATTTAAAACTTTAACTGTGCCGGTCCAGTAATATGATCCTGGTGCTCCCATTACAACCAGCTCCTAAAAAAGAAAAACATGGGATGTAAATATAGACATTGTAACAAAGCTAATACATACCTAAAGCTTTCTACTATGCTATAACGAACATATGCCTTACAACTGTTCTCTGGGAAGGCTGTATGAGAGGATACTGTTAAGTTGATGGAATATGAAACGTTTACAAAAGAATCTTATAGTGTAGGTTTAATATTTTAACATAACCCTTATGAGCAGAGATACACATCCTTCTTGGCCTTACTGCCTAAGTATTCTCTATCTAGTGATCTCTCGTGAACGGCACTAGAGAACAAATACATTGTTTTAATATTCATTTTATTATTACTTTGGACTCCTGTTTGTGCACCTAGCAAAGAGGAATTTGGGCAATAAGCCACTTAAATTATGACACAACAGTAGTTTTCATTTCTGAACAACACTGTGCTTTCCCTAAAGAAAATTTTGAATATTTTTTTAAATCTTTACACAGTGACATCTATACACATATATGTTAAAACATAGAAAAAAATCACGTTTGGGTAAGTATTTAGGTACACCGTGTATACATTTTAAATTTATTTTACTCATTAAACACTAGCTACTAAACCAACAGTTTCTTTAGATTATTCTTTTTTTGCACGCTTACACTTAAGAGCATTTCCATTTAATTTATAATTCATACTTTTTTTTTTGCTTTATTTAATTTTCTTTATTTATTCTGATAATCACCTTTAAACTGATCTTTATTTTTCCCATGTTCTATATTTTATTTTCTCACCATTATATTATTTCTCAACTACTAAGTTGAGAGCTCATTGTGCACTACAACCTTACATTCAGGAGAGAAATTGTAGCAATAATGAAGTCCCAATTTATGTATACAGTAGTTTGAATAACACTAGGGCAGTGAGCGATGCTGGGTAACACGGAAGGGTTAACAAAACCCAAAATGGTATAAATACCATGTGATTTTAAAGCTAGTTAGTGCAAAAATACTAATCCTGGCAACCTCATACTTATACACTATCATTTCCAGCTTGTCTACCCCTTTCGGTCTAATTGTTGGCTCATAGAACATTTGAACATGTAACAATAAAAATCGCACATTGTATGCTGATCCTCCCTATTCCTGAAAAAAATGGGGAACAAATGGAAATCATTGGAACAGCAAAATTATCAGCAGAAAAATAGGAACAGAAGACAGCTATTGGGTTTTTTAGGAGTTGATGAAATCTGGTGGATGTATGGATGAATGTTTACTCCATTCCAATGGTGAAGGCCAGTCTTGACAAGGACAACAGTACTGAATTATGAGTATGCTGGCAAGTGTTCATATCAACCTGCCAACTACACCCAGCCTGTGTGTGTCAAGGCTATGTATCTGTGTGCAGTAAATTACATAAATGACTGTCAAAAATGCACTCACATAAAGAAGAAAGAAAATTGCATGACATAAAACACAGTTCAGACAAAACAGGGTTTATGAATCTTGCCTTGATCCCCAAATTTTAAAAATATAGTTAAGACCCAGCATATTGAAGAATGCCTTATTGGATTTCTAGCAATTGGTATTAGTGAGGACATTACCTCTGACCTGTAGTTACCCGTTTTTCTTGTTGTTTGTCCCAGATGCTAACATCCCTAGGCTACACATTTATGTGGGTTCTTCCCTAAATACACCACTAAACTCAAATGAATACAAAAAATGTCCAATTATTAAGCTTGGCCATGATTAAAATATTATTATATATTGAATTATACAGCGTTATATCACAGCACTGTAAAAAACAGAATGATAATATACCCTAAAACAATTAAACCAAGTAAAATTTATGGCAAGTGTAATGGCAAACTTCTACTGAAAAATATATTGTATATATTATAGATTGTATTCAATTGCTTATTTCATTTATATACCAGGTTTTTGACCTATTGTTTCTGGACTTTTTGACTGAAGTTTATTTAGTTTTAGCTGATTGTTTGTCTTACTTTTTACATTTATTTTTAAAGAACACATATATACTACATATTGTTTTTATTCTAATTATTTAACAAAAATACTACATTGTTGAGAACTTTGGTTTAACAATAGTAAATGCTTCTATACATCTGCAACTCCTATTTAAATATGACCCCTTATTTGCCCACATAGACCAAGGAATGAAAGGCCCAGGTATGGTATGTCACCCACATGGATAAGCGGCTATGGAAATGTTATAGTTAGCTTTTTTCCCGCTGAAGGAAAACTACGTATTTAATGAAAACAATAATTTTAGAAAACTATATAGGTCAAATATATATATATATAATTAAAATACAGGTTAATACGGTAAATGTGGTACTTGCAAAATGCAAATGTGAAGGAATGATTTATTTTTACCCCAAATAAGTGCTCGCCTTCTACAGTAAAACTGGAATGGAGTATAAAAACCATGTTTCAGCTTGGGAGGTGAGGATATATAAAACATGGGGAGGTGAAGTATTGGGTGACACACACAGACTTCCAGGAAGCATCTGTTGCTGACAGAGCTGTAAATGTTATCAAGCCAAGCACTGCTTTCTATATCATGACTGTTCTTTTCCTTTTTGTTCCCAGAATTTCACACCAAGTTGCCAAGACTTTTAAATACTTTTATTAGAGTTTAATTAGTACAAGCCAATAACTCTATCTTATGCAACTTCATATTAGTTTGTGCCTGGGATAATTAAATACAAAGCACAAGTTTATAAAATCTTAAGCAGTATATAAACTGATGGCAGGCAGAGCCAGCTGATAGATCTCCACCTGCTGTTGATCTAAAACTTTCATGACTTTATTGTTACATAGCAACACAAGGGGTTAAATGCGATCATGTTTTTGTCACCAGTGCAACCAATGAAAAAATACAATCAGGACTACTGCATTGGTTTACTGATGAAGTAGTATGTAGTATGAAGCTTGACCCTCAATAGCATTTTTAAAATGAAACCCATTACTCTACTGAAAATATGGTTGTTTTCCATTCTCCTAGCAAAAACACAGGCCAGAGTGAGACAACAAATTTGGGTCATGTTTCCACTCTGTATATATTCTATCATTTATTAGTCTTTAGTTCCACTCTCAACTTACATAACTCAATTACTTGATTTAATACATATTAATACATTGTATTAATTATGTTGAAACAGATTAAACTTCCCTATACAGTCAATAACAAAGTTACTTCAAAGAGCCTATGAGAATTGTCTAAAATATTTGAGTCCATGGAAGGAAATATCAAACTTTAAAATTATTGATCAATTAAATTTAATTCATGAAATTTACAGATTTAAATAAGATTAAATATTAGAAAGAATCTTATATGGGCCATCATGCCATCCTGCCTATGAATGCCACTGAACACTTAAAAAAAAAAAATGAACATTAATTGTTTGTGGGGTTTTTTTTCAAATTATTGCAGGTAAGTCCTGTTGTACATAGAGTAGTCTTCTTCTGTAAACAACTTTGCCACTGAAAAAATATGTTCTCCTATTTTTAAAATAAGAGGTTATTACAGTGCAGCAGAGAGATTCTGGTCATATGAATCTGTGTTCCTGTAGTGTTATTTAGTAGCTAAATTGATCAGTCATGGACATCGACAACTTGACTCAACTAAGCTGTGCTTCAATATTTTACTTATTAATAAATGCAGACCAAAATAAAATCACAGTTCGAATAACTGTAGTGTTGTTTGCCAGTGGCGTATTCTGGCCTAGGCTATCCAAGCCCAGGCCTAGGGTGACACCCTTCTAATGCATAACGTCACTACTTAATGGGCCGGTTAAAAGTGATATCTACCCAATCAGCCCATTGACACTATAGAGGGCTTTGCCAACTTGGCACAGTCCTCCATGGTTTCCTTCCGCATTTCGTGCTTCCTTTAACAGCAGAGCGCCAGGATATGATATTATAACCCAATAACAAACAGAGGAGACAGCAGCACAGAGGCTGATACGAAAAGCTATTAAACCAGGTATACATTAAAGAGCCATTACATTTTTTTCACCATTAAGAAAACAATTAAGCAAATCTTACTTATATTAAAAGTGAGATATGTATAATTGTTTCATTAATTGTTTAAAAGAAAATTGTGGATCTGATTACATACTGGGGACACGGTCAGCGCCTCTACTGTCAGAGGCTAGCTTTTGCAGAGAAGAGTAGAGAGAAGGGGCAGGTGGAAGTCAAGCTTTGCAGTTGAGTAAAAGTGCTGTTTTCTCTTAAATTCTTAAGGGGTCCATTGTGCAAGCCTTACTTTAAATTAAAAAAACAAGTTTAATTGGACTTAAAAAGTGTCATAGTTGACACATAAACTAACATATAAAATAATAATTGCTTACGGCATGTTGCTGCCATTTTATTTAGTGTATACTCTAGTTTACATGATTTTATTGTGGTTTTGTGGTTGCTTCTGCCTAAATATATGCATCTTATGTGATCAGTTCTGTATATTTACTTATGTTTTGAGTTTTCCTCTTTAACATAGACTAAACCGTTCAGTTATATATATATATATATATATATATATATATATATATATATACATTGAAAATACAACAGCTGTCACATACTTTCCAGCAGTGGAGTATTCAAAAGTTTTAACCCTATGCCATTAATGATTCCTTCGAACAGTGGACCTTTCAAAGACAGCTTAGGACATTATTGTATTATTATTTTGTATTACAAACATACAAAAGACAAACTAATATCTGTACTCATATATAAATTAAGTAGAAAGGGGGTTATTTAAAAATACTACTAAATTTACCTGTCCAGACTATTTCAATGACATATTAACATTATTGGCAATTATTTTGTAAAACCCCATAGAACACACTACAGTAAAACTATGACAAAAGGAAGCTGTAAATCACATCTAGTTAGGAGTGTTTCCCGTTACCTTTCTTTAATATATTCCATATGTCAATATCTCATACTCAGACCCATTAATAATATAAGGTATCATCAAAATTGGTTGTAATTTAAAAAAAAACAGTATAATACAGCATAATACAGCATTTACAATGATTACACGTCTCAAGGGTATTACCATGGGTATTGAGTTCCAGGCCTAGTACAGACAGTAAAACTGGTTATTATTGCATCATTTCAACCAAGAGCAAGAGTTCAACATGTCTGCATCTAAGCCAATAACCCATATAACACTGCTGTTTACATAATATATACATTTTTCAGAAGTCATATATAACCAATCACGACGGCATGAAACATTATGAATAAAGTAGTAGCGTAAGCTCCCATGAACACTGCTACCTGAAGGGAACCAGGGGACTGCCTCACCCCCAGTCCCCTGCTTGGCGTTTACAATGAAAACAATGCTTCATTCATGTGTAGTGAGTTCCGTTGATCAGTCACAGACTGATCAGCAGCCTCAGAAAAGTTAGAAAAATAAATGCCTAAAGCAGCTATCAATGTGTGGAGCAGACAGCATCAACTTTTATTAGAGTTGAATTAGTACAAGCCAATAACTCTATCTTATGCAACTTCATATTACAATCAGGACTACTGCATTGGTTTATTGATGAAATAGTATGTAGTATGAAGCTTGACCACAATAGCATTTTTAAAAAAAAACCCTGCGCCCACATTTGCGAAAATTGAAAGGCTGGCCCCCTCTGGCCTTGGGGGCAAGCAAAGCCCACTGGCCCCCCTATCGGCTCTTGTCTTCTTCCCCTGGTAAATTACATATGAATTGGCACACACATTTACACAAACATTCACCTTTACAAAAACTTACAGTCTCACACACATACACAAAAACACATATACATCAACACTCTCACACAAACACGTGCATACTTTTACCAAACTTTTATCACACTTCTACCACATTACATGACCCTGCTGCATTCCTGCCTCTCCAGGCTGGTCCTAAATTGTTCTTTGTGAAGACCTTTCGGAACAGCCTGGGGACATATGTCATCTGTCCGTGGGCCAGCCCACCCCTGTTGTCCCTGTTTGTGTATTATGTAATTTACCCCTTTATTTTCTGTGTGTCTACCGTGCTGTTTGCTGTTGTGCAGTCAAATGAATGTGCCATGTATTGTGCCGTGTAGATTTAAAAAATGATAGAATAACCTATACGTGTAGGGTATTTCTGTAATCGGGGGGGGACAACTAAATACATTTCCTTTGGATTTGCCCAAATATTGTGCAAAAAAATGCTAACCAATGTGAAAACATTTTTGGGAAAAAAATATAATAATGGACTTGTGGCTAAATGGTTGTAAAAGAAGAGCCTATAGCTCTCAGTGAAATACCCCAGATTGTCTAATCTCCAGAAATATGCACTTTGCGGGTTATTTATTGTTTTATATGTTTGTGATTACCATTAAAATCCCATACACTAACTGTGAAAATAATGAAAAAGATATTTTGAAACAGCAATGCATGCTGTCTAATATGTGCTCTATAATTGCCACAAAGATATAGTAATTCTTACATAAGGTAGTTTCAAACTTAAGAAACATATATTATTCATGACAAAACCCGTACATGTATGAGCTTACAATGCATTCTCCTTAATGGGTTTAATGTATTCGGTCAACTCAGCTACTTTAGTGACAATTATCATATCAAAATATCAATCACTAAATGTTGGCCTACACTTCTAAAAGTGGTGTTGAAAGAAAGTCCTATTTACCCTTGAAAAAATTATGGGGAATCATAGCTAAACAAACATATTGTAAAAACACAAAAAAGCTTTAGGTTTTTGGGTACCCTCAGTAAAGAAGGTGTTAAGAAGAATATATTAAAAAAAGCCACAGGATTTAACCAGCAGCACGCAACAAACTTCTTTCCCCTCTGTATTCCAGCAAGTGACAGTTGCTTTTTAAGACTGGTCAGTGGAATGCTTGTGAGCAACATGATAGTTTTCATTGACATTCAAGGAAATCAAAAATACTCAATTGACTTTGTTTTCTCCTTTATAGATATTTTTAGATAGAATAACCAGCTCATTTGCTGAGATGATTAACCATTTGTTAGTGAACTACAACCCAGCTACAAGCTGATATTAAGTAAATTTTTACAAAGACGGTAAGGAGCTATTAAATAGTTAAGAGAACATCCGTAAAGGTGTATTTTTCATCCATAACTCTTTATTATCAGTAATGCTACCGGGATTTTAAACCGTATTATTTTTTAACTATACATGTTAAGAAGGGCCAAGTGGACGACATAGGAAAGGCACATTCAAGAGACTGTGGTGTTACCTTTTTAACTTACACATGGTTCCACCAGAAGCTAAAACCAATGCATTCATGTACATTTGCTATTTTCTGTGTAATGTCTTGAGATGAGGTACGTCGGAGCATTTCAAATGTTTAATGCATTTCCCAAGTAGGGTGACCACGTGTCCCGGATTGCCCAAGACAGTCCTGCAATGGGACTTTATGTCCTGGGCAGCCTCAATCCAGGACAATGAAAATTCTGAGTTAAGGAGGCCTCAGTCAATCATGAGAAACTTTTCAACACTCCTGATTGAGAGTTCAGAAGCTGAGTCCTTTCTTCACGTCGGGTTTAGTGTAAGCTGCAGCCAGCACCATGTGTGTGTATGTGACTGTGTTTGTCTGTTTTTTGTGACTGTGTGTGTAACGTCTGGTAATAGAGGGGTTAATTATCTGAAACTGCTCATGTCTGTAATGACTGTATGTATATTATAATATAAATATATTATAATCATCAAAATGGTTAGTATAAAATGCATTTTATGTGTATGTGACAGTGTGTATATGTAAATCGGCATGTATCGGAGATATATATATATATAATATAAAATATATTTTATGTGTATGTGACAGTGTGTATATGTGAATCAGTGTGTGTATGTGATATATATATATATATATATATATAATATAAAATGCATTTTTTGTATGTGACATCAACATACATATGTAAATCAGCGTGCATGTGAGATTATAATTTAGTGGCAAATTGTATTGCAGGAAGCCATCTATTGTCTATTGAACATGATCTCAATAACGATACTCTTTGTCAGGGCTTCCCATACACTAACATATATTTCCACACTACGTACGTGTACACACATGTAAACCCCTTTGATGTCATGATGACATCACTAGAATGTCTTCCCTCTGACACCAAAGCACACAGTGTTTATAAAGAGAGACTGTTCTTTTCGCTTTGAGTGCTATCATGCTTGTTCACTTAGCCTCAGCTAGCAGAGAGGAGGCCAGGCTGTCAGTTAACAGGTTTAGCCCTGTTGATGCCCAAATTGCCAGGAAGTGGTAATGTGTCCTCCAGTGTGATGTAATACTATGTGCTTGGGTGTGAATTGCCAGAATTTTGTGAATAAGTGCTACGTCCTCCAGCTTTAAAAGGTTAAAAAAACAAGTTACTCTTACATACATTTCTACATCTAATATTTTTTGCTGGAAATTTATAATAAAATTTATTTTGCAATATAAATTGTCTGTTATACAGTAATAGTGTATAAAAAGGCATTACTGACCTCCATAAATGATCCTGCAATCCCAGCTTGGCATGAGCCATGTTCCTCACCATACTTCTTCTTATACTCTGTTAAGAATTAAAGATAATAGTACAGTTATTTTATTTGTTTTGATGACTCTGGTTGCCTTAGGCCTAACTTGGTTACACACACTACATTTAACTACATGTACCGCCAAACCACAGAAGCATAAGCTTAAGCCAATTTGGGAACCTCGAGAGCCACAAAAATGCAGACCTCAAACATTCTGCACCCACATGTGGTGAAGCTGTAAAAGAACTAAACATACTGTTGAACCTTTTTAAATGTTGTTTTTCTGTGAAACATCACCACTGAACCATATGTTATTTACACTAAGTTATCTATAAACTATACACAATAAACCAGCCAATGAGCCTAATTGGTAATACACTACAGGACTATATGGTGAACACATAACTGGAAGCAGCAATGCCAAACACCATTATGAAGGAGTTAAATGCAAAAAAGGAAAAAAAAATCTGACCAGATACATTACTCTTTAACTTGTATTAAGGAATATAATTAGTGAAACCACACAAAACCTTTTCTTTTAAGTGTCAATCAATGTATGTGTTTTGGAGATATTGTATTTCAAATACACTCAACTCATACCCTTGTTTCCATGCATATGTTATAAGGTTGACATCAGGCCCGGACTGGCCATCGGGCACACCGGGCAAATGCCCGGTGGGCCGGGCCACGGCAGGGCTGCATTGACTTAGGGGCTGATGGAGCTGCAGCTCCAGGCCCCTACCCTACCTACGGCCGCATTAACGCAGGGCATAAGGGGCGCCTGCCCCTTAGGCCCGCCGCAACTGCGACCGGGTCCGCCACTCTAAGGGGCCGGGAAGTCCCCACCAAGGCCGGCCTTACGTGTCTGCGGCCGCACAGGATTTAAATTAAAACATCGGGGGTTTTTTTTACTTTATTTAACATCCTCCATGTTAAATAAAGTTTTTTTTAACTTTATTTAACATGGAGGATGTTAAATAAAGTTGAAAAAAAACCCCGATGTTTTTATTTAAACCCTGTGCGGCCGCAGACCCCTAAGGCCGGCCCCTTAGACCATCACTGGTCTAATGTAAGAGCGGTTAAACAGTTTCCTTAAGGGCTAGAAGAGAACATTCACGGTTTCCTCCAACCCCAGGAAAAGAACATCAGGCCATTGTCTCATCAAGCAGTGGAGGACAGTCTGTCAAAACTGATTTTAAAAGTTTAGTTTTCGTTTGTAATACTAATCATTAATTCATATCATGACATTTTAAAACACTTTATTTTTGCAAGGAGATGGGCTCAGTCAAGTATAAACATACAAAAAGTAATACAATCACATTTAAATGTCAGAGTCCTAAAACTATTTGCAGTGCTAACACAACTGTCCAAAACTGGAAAGGAAAGTGTGCCCATTATTGAAAAAGGAAAGTGAGTCAGTAATAAACAGTACGGGATTTGCCAACTTTCCACTGGCAGTATATTTTATTGTCTCGAGACCTGAAATACAACTGATGCTACAAGAGAGAATTATTGTGCTTTATTCTAACCTCTGGAGAACACAACAGTACTCTGTGAAACCTCACTGGTATCAGATTTAACTAATTACATTTTACCAGACCTATAGGCATGTCAGATTCTTGAGGGTACTAGGTTTTGTTTCACCATATTAGAGCCAGCCCTTCTATACATGTAATGTCCAAATCGAGCACTGTGCACACGAAAGAGGGATGGAGATGAGGCATTGTACCACCGGTAGGACAGTGCACAATGCTGTTTGCATATTGTGAGTGGACCAGAATATTGGTAGGTACAACATGATATGGCTATTTCTCTATAAAACTCTTTTTAAAACATCTTTACTTTACCCAAGGAAACTTACAATTCTATATTTTGTGAACACGCTGTATTCCAAAGTAAGTACTGAACAATTAAAGTGTTTTGGGACAGAGCTTTGAAAGTCAGGTATAAGGTGGCCAGGTTCACGTGGTAAATGGATTGCATGCTAAAAGACTAAGAGACCTCGATATGTATAACAGGGAGGAAAGGAGAGAGAGAAGAGATGTGCTAGAAACATTTAAACATGTAAAGGGATTTTACATAGTACAGGAGGGAAGTTTATTCCAATAGAGGTAAAATGTTAGAACAAGAGGTTATAATCTGAAACTAGGGTATCAGAGGCTAAAGAATTGGGAAGTCTCCCCTCTGAATAGAAGTCTTACTGCCTCACATCTTGATGGCCCAGCCTTGAATATATTCTAGGGAGCTGCTCCCACAGTAGAAAAGCTACTGCTTTGTGGGGTTGTCTTTACACAATGAAAGATTCTTGGTATGTTGTCATTTCTTTTTTTCCTGTATTTTTGTGCCGATGTTGCAACATGAAAACATTTTACTTTAGCTGTTCATTGTTGAGATGAGCACAATAATATCACTACAACTTTTAATAAAGTTTATTCTCCAGAATAAAATAAGCATAATAAAATTTACCTCTGCTTCTATACATATTGAATTAGGCTAAAGTGACAAAAGAGAGCAATTAAATTTATAGGAATGCTCTCATCCTTAGTCCAAAAAAGGTAATCTCTCCTAAAAAGTTGTGCCCAAGTAGCTTAGTATAATTTATTTCTTATTTTCTTGCCCATGTGAGGAAATCTATGATAAAAATGTTAATTTAAGCCTAAAATCTATGTACTACAACACAGGCTAAACATTTTACAACATTTTTTCCTGAGCCTACACACACAGTTTTGTATCAATCCTGCTTTATATAATACATGTGAACTATCTAGGTTTGACCAGTAGTTCCTGGGTGAAGCCCTTCTTCATAGCGGACAGGGTAGTGCCACTTAGTCACATCCACTCCCCACCAAGATTTTGCCTATGTCCAGCCCACCAACGCCTACTTTTTCTTTTTTTTGCTAAAGGCTAACTGGGGTTGGCCCAGCTTTTATGTGTGGCTAGTTTGGTCGCTTGAATATACATAGGCTATCAGTTTGTTTGCATAATAGCCAATCACTGAATATTATTTTGTGTGTCATTATTACCCTATTTGCTCGAGCAAATGCTCTGAAAAACATTCCTCGTCTTATATTCGAGGTTAGCTTATAATAAAACCTCAAATAGAGGTCTGACTACAAGATTAAGATCCAGATCCCCCGCAGCGCTGCAGGGGACCTGGATCCTCCTCTCTGGCAGCGATGCGCACAGGCAAACTCCGCTGCTGCTGGCACTTCTTCTGGGGCTTCTACGATAACATGACCTTCCGGTGCTCCACCATAACAGCAGAGGTTGTCTGTGCGCATCACACAGACCTCCACTGGCTGCCCCAGTAGACACCAGGGAGTCTGAAGCACGGGGTACAAGTCTAGGGATGCACTGGTAAGTTGGGGGAGGGTATAACAGATTTCTGGAGGCAGAGTGGCATATAGGGGGTTAAAAGGCATATCAGGGAGACACCGTAGCATATATGGGTGTATAAGGGATATCTGGGGGCAGAGTGGCAAATAGGGGGTTAAGAGGCATGTCAGGGAGGCAGATTGGCATATAGGCAGGCCCGGACTGGCCATCGGGCACACCGGGCATTTGCCCGGTGGGCCGGGCCGCGGCAGGGCCGGATTGACTTAGGGGCTGATGGAGCTGCAGCTCCAGGCCCCTACCTTAAAATAGGCCCAGTCAGGACCGGACTGACTGGGCCTATACGGCCTTTACGCAGGGCATAAGGGGCACCTGCCCCTTAAGCCCGCCACAACTGCGACCGGGTCCGCCACTCTATGTAACAATCCGACAAGAGACGGGTCCCGTATGCAGAGTGGTGAGCTATCCGGACAAGTAGTTGTAGGCGGAATAGTGGGACAGCAGCGGAACAGTTCAAATAGCAAAAACAGGTCACAGTCCAAGGTCAAGGCAGGCAGCAAACAGGCAAAGTTCAAAAAGCAATCCGAAGTCAATCCAGGCGGCGATCAAAGAGTAGTCAGGAACAAAGCAGGAGTCAAAAAACCAGAATATCAGATATATAGCACACTGAGACAGTGATAACGAATGTACCACACAAGGGCTCAGATTAGAGTGAGCAGTGGGTTTAAATTTGGTGCCAAACAGCTGCAGGCAATAATCAGCCAATCAGATAAAATGCGGGAGGACCCGCCCCCTAGTGTGACGTACGCAGTTGCTGGGTAAGGATTCCTGGCCGCCATGACAGCGTGCACGTGTGTGCACTTCCATAGCACCGAGGACGGCAGCAGAGGAGCTCCCTGGACAGACCCGCCGGCGAAAGGTAACAGAACCCCCTCCGCAAGGGCCGGACTCCGGACGGGCACAACCAGGACGGGAAGGAAAGCGGCGATGGTAACCTTTCACCAGATGTGGGGCATGAAGATCCTTGGCCGACACCCAGGAACGTTCTTCGGGTCCATAACCCTTCCAATGGACCAAATACTGTAAAGAGCCCCTGTGGAAACGGGAGTCCAGTATAGAACGCACCTCATACTCTTCGTGACCATCAACCTGGACCTTATCCGGAACAGGATCCAGAGTGGTGTACCGGTTACAGTGAAGGGGTTTCAGGAGGGAGACATGAAATACCCGGGGTATCCTAAGAGTTGGAGGCAGTTGCAACTCGTAAGCCACTGGGTTGATGCGTCTGAGGATCTTGTAAGGGCCGATGTATCTAGGGGCAAGTTTGGGTGTCGGAACACGTAATTTTATGTTCTTCGTGGATAACCACACACGATCTCCAGGGAGATAGGAGGGTGTTCCCCCTCTTCTTTTGTCTGCGTATTTCTTTTGTTTCTCGGTAGCCAATTTTAGCGATTTCTGAACTGTATTCCAGGTTCTTCTTAATTCTGCCAGTCTGTCATCCAGAGTAGGAATGTTACTGACTTGAAAGGAGTCGGGTAGGAAACGTGGATGTACACCGGAACAACAGAAGAACGGAGAGGTTTTAGTGGATTCATGTGTAGCATTGTTGAAGGCAAATTCTGCCCAGGGAAGAAGTTTGGACCAATTGTCCTGATGGTCTGAAATGTAAAGGCGAAGGTACTGTTCCAGTGATTGGTTGGTCCTCTCTGCTGCCCCATTGGATTGGGGATGGTAGGCAGACGAAAACGATAATTTGATTCCCATCTCAGAGCAGAATGTTCTCCAGAATCTCGACACGAATTGGCTCCCCCTGTCTGAGACTATTTCCTTAGGCAGTCCATGCAATCGGAAGATCTCTCTGATGAAGATGGTAGAAAGTGCTGCTGCTGTAGGTAAAGCAAGAAGCGGAACGAAATGAGCCATTTTTGAGTATCTATCGACCACAACCAGAATAGTAGTATACTTGTTGGAAGGTGGCAAATCTACGATAAAATCCATCGATAAATGAGTCCAAGGTTGTTCGGGTAGAGGAAGTGGTTGTAGCAGACCAGAAGGTAGTGAGCGAGGTGTCTTCACCCTGGCGCAAGCTTGACAGGCTAACACGTATTCCTTGATGTCCTTATTCATGGTAGGCCACCAGTATGATCTTTTGATCAAGGAAATGGTTCGAGAAACACCTGGATGTCCAGTAGGTAAAGTATTATGATGGATTGACATGATGGGAATCCTCTCCCGCATGGGTACAAACAATTTTCCCTGTGGTAGGTCGGAAGATGGTGTTGCATAGCCTTGATTCTGGTTATTAGAGGAGACTCAAGTGTGGTTTTAACCATGGCCAGTATCCTATTCCTTGGAATAATGGGTTCTTTTTCGATCTCCTCCTCCTCCTTGATAGTAGCATGTTGACGAGATAAAGCATCAGCCTTGGTATTTTTGGAGCCGGGTCTGTAAGTAATGACATATTGAAAGCGAGACAAAAAGAGTGCCCAGCGGGCCTGTCGAGGGTTTAAGCGTTTAGCGGTGCTCAGATAGGATAGATTCTTGTGATCAGTAATGATGGTTATCGGAATGGTGGTTCCTTCCAAGAGGTGTCTCCACTCTTCCAACGCAAGAATAATGGCTAGGAGTTCCCGGTTTCCCACATCATAGTTCCTTTCGGATGAACTGAATTTCTTAGAAAAGAAGCCACATGGGTGTAACGGACTGGAATACGTTTTCCTTTGGGAAAGTACAGCTCCCGCTCCACATTCTGAAGCATCGACCTCAAGGGTGAATGGAAGAGACGGGTCAGGGTGAACCAGGACCGGAGCAGAGGTAAATGCCTTTTTGAGTTTCTGAAAGGCTTGGTATGCTTCTTTGGGCCAATTGTGTACGTCGGCTCCCTTCTTCGTAAGGGCTGTGAAAGGAGCTGCGACCCGTGAGAAATTCCGGATAAATCGCCTGTAATAATTTGCAAAACCCAAGAATCGCTGAAGAGGTTTTAAGCCTTCTGGTTTAGGCCAGTGAAGGATGGCGTTCAATTTGGTAGGATCCATCCCAGAAATGCAACTTTGGAAACCTCAAACAGACATTTTTCAAGCTTAGCATAGAGTCCATTCTCCCTTAATCTTTGAAGAACGAGGGTAGTATGCCGGCGATGGGTATGGAGATCAGGTGAATATATCAGGATATCGTCAAGATATACTATGACGAATTGGGAGAGGTAGTCTCTGAGGCAATCATTAATAAAGTCTTGGAAGACCGCTGGGGCATTGCAGAGCCCAAATGGCATGACCAGGTATTCATAGTGACCTGACCTGGTATTGAAGGCGGTCTTCCACTCATGTCCTTCACGAATCCGTACAAGGTTATAGGCCCCTCTGAGATCGAGCTTTGTGAAGATTTTAGCCCCCTTTAGTCGGTCAAATAATTCAGGAATCAGAGGTATGGGATACTTGTTCTTTATTGTTATCTGGTTCAAACCACGGTAATCAATACATGGTCTTAAATCCCCCTCTTTCTTTTTGACAAAGAAGAATCCCCCTCCTGCCGGAGAGGTGGACCTTCTGATGAAGCCTTTCTCCAAATTCCCCTTGATGTAGGCTTCCATGGCCTCATTCTCTGGTTTCGAAAGAGGGTACACCCTGCCCCTAGGAGGTGTGGTTCCAGGTAATAAGTCGATCGGGCATTCGTAGGGACGATGGGGTGGAAGGCGATCCGCTTCCTTCTTACTAAACACATCCGCAAATGCTTGATATGGTTTCGGAATTCTGGTGGAGAGAGGAGACATAGTGACACTGTGTACGGGCGTGATTTTACAAAGACAGCAATTTTTACAGTCCTCACCCCAAGACACGATTTGAGCAGTTCTCCAGTCTATCACCGGATTGTGTTTCTGGAGCCAAGGAAATCCGATCACAACAGGACAGGAAGGAGATGTGATTATGTTGAAGTTCAAGACTTCTTGATGCAGTGCTCCTACTTGAAAGGTAACGGCCTCTGTCTCATGTGTAACTGTGGAAGGGCTTAGAGGTCTGCCATCAATTGCCTCCAATGTCAATGGTGTATGTTTCTTGACCTGAGGTATGTCATACCGGGTGACAAACTTGGAATCGATGAAATTACCGGCAGCACCGGAATCGATGAGTACCTCGACGTTAACCCTGGTGTTTTCCCAACATAACGAGGCAGGAACAGTCATGCGTTTGATCTGGTGCTCAGGGGAGATACAAAGAACACCCAGAGTAGGTCCCCTGATCCTACCTAGGTGCGGGCGTTTCCCGGCTTGTTCGGGCAATACCTAGCGAAATGTCCCCTACCTCCGCAGTACAAACAGAGGCCTTCACTACGGCGGTGAGACTTTTCTTGCTCAGTTAAGGAGGTAGCACCCAATTGCATAAGTTCCTCCGGATCTAGGCTCTGGGGTGTAGAGTTGGAGAATCGGGGAGCTAGCCGTATAGGGGGTTTCCTTTGTTTCTCCTTTTGTGATTGTCGCTGTCTGAGGCGGAGATCTATGCGTGATATGAATAATATTAGATCCTCTAGGTCCTCAGGCATTTCTCTGGCTGCTAATTCATCTTTTAACTTATCAGATAGGCCATGCATGAATGCAGCCACTAGGGCTTCGTTGTTCCAACCAAGTTCAGCTGCTATCGTTCTGAATTCTATGGCATAGTCCGATAAGGAACGGGAGCCTTGTTGGAGGGACATGAGCGATGCAGAAGCTGTAGCCTCACGGCCCGGCATGTCGAAGATTCTTTGCATGGTAGCCACAAAGTCACGGTAGTCATTGATTAAAGGCGACTCTTTTTGCCAAAGAGGTGAAGCCCAGGCTAGGGCTCGGTCTGTTAGGAGTGAAATCATATAGCCGACGCGGGCTCGGTCAGACGGGAACATAGAAGGCATCAGCTCAAACTGGATCGCACATTGATTGAGGAAACCTCTACAGGTGGTGGGATCCCCTCCATAACGGGGTGGAGATGGTAGGCGTAACGGTATAGTCGCAGCGGGCGGTGTGGTAACTTGGGGGTTAACAGGAGGTGCAGCGGTACCTGACACTGGATCAGTGCGTGTGAGGAGAGTCTGCAGGGCTTGCGCCAATTGATCCATACGATGATCCAGTCCTTGCATTCTTGCCTCCTGTGACCGAAACAGCTGATCCATTTCTGCGGGATCCATTAAATGGCCCTTGTGTACTGTAACAATCCGACAAGAGACGGGTCCCGTATGCAGAGTGGTGAGCTATCCGGACAAGTAGTTGTAGGCGGAATAGTGGGACAGCAGCGGAACAGTTCAAATAGCAAACACAGGTCACAGTCCAAGGTCAAGGCAGGCAGCAAACAGGCAAAGTTCAAAAAGCAATCCGAAGTCAATCCAGGCGGCGATCAAAGAGTAGTCAGGAACAAAGCAGGAGTCAGAAAACCAGAATATCAGATATATAGCACACTGAGACAGTGATAACGAATGTACCACACAAGGGCTCAGATTAGAGTGAGCAGTGGGTTTAAATTTGGTGCCAAACAGCTGCAGGCAATAATCAGCCAATCAGATAAAAAGCGGGAGGACCCGCCCCCTAGTGTGACGTACGCAGTTGCTGGGTAAGGATTCCTGGCCGCCATGACAGCGTGCACGTGTGTGCACTTCCATAGCACCTGTCCAGGAGCTCCCTGGACAGACCCGCCGGCGAAAGGTAACACTCTAAGGGGCCGGGAAGCCCCCACCAGGGCCGGCCTTACCGGTGTGCGGCCGCACAGGGTTTAAATTAAAACATCGGGGGGGGTTTGATGTTTTTTTTTTTTTACTTTATTTAACATCCTCCATGTTAAATAAAGTTTTTGTTAACTTTATTTAACATGGAGGATGTTACATAAAGTTAAAAAAAAAAACCCCGATGTTTTAATTTAAGCCCTGTGCGGCCGCAGACCCCTAAGGTCGGCCCTGGTGGGTGCTTCCCGGCCCCTTAGAGTGGCGGACCCGGTCGCAGTTGCGGCGGGTCTAAGGGGCCCTGAGTTAATGTGGCCGTAGAGGCCGCATAGGCCTAGTCAGTCCAGTCCCTACTGGGCCTATTTTAAGGTAGAGGCCTGGAGCTGCAGCTCCATCAGCCCCTAAGTCAATCCGGCCCTGCTGCGGACCCGGTCGCAGTTGCTGCTTGCTCCGGCAACAAGGTAAGTAGGGTGAGGGAGGGGGTTAGATAGTGAGAAATGGGGAGAGAGGATAGATAGTGAGAGGGGGTACATATTGAGAAGTGAGGAAGGGGGTACATAGTGAAAACGGGGAACATAGTGAGAAGGGGCAGATAAGATGGGGAGAGGGGGTAGTGTGAATGCGTATGAGAATAAATGAATAAATGTGTGGATGAATTGTGTGAATGCGTATGACAATTAATGAATTCATGTGTGGATGAATTGCTTGAATGATTTGTGAGACTGCATTAATGAATGTGTTAATGATTTGTGTGAATGAGTGAGTAAATGCAAAGATGGTACATGAAGGGTGGGCTTTAACAACAAATAAATAATGAAATAAAAATGGGCTGCTCAGGCTTAAATGCCTAGGCCTATTTTTTGTCCCAGGCCGGGCCTGCATATAGGTGGTTAAAAGGCATATCTGGGGCAGAGTGGCAAATAGGGGGTTTAAAGGCATATCTGGGAGGCAGAGTGACATATCAGGGAGGCAGAGTGGTATATAGGGGGTATAAGGCATTTCTGGGGGGGCAGATGTGCATAACTGGATGCAGAGTGTCAAATAAAATGAAATAAAAAAATGTTTATATATGCAGTATAACCACCCTTAATATATATATATATCACACATGGAAAGCGGGATAGACACTGGAGATAAAGAAAGCCTACTTACCCTCATAACAAGGCATTAATTTTCTCCCATTGGCCTGCAAGTTAGGCGGCAGAATAACACAAAATCCATGAGGAAGTATGTATTCTGATTCATAGTAGATATTTTTCCACCGGTGTGCACATGCCTAAAGAAATACCACAGAGATGCCTGTTATAGCAGAGGAGATAATTTCTTGCAAAAACACACACTGTTTCCTGTATGCTAATAGTAGCTCCAACATCAGGAAGAACAGCTGTTACTCAGGTTTACCAGCTACTATTAAAAAATAACAGCCTACTAAAAAACCTTACAGTTTTGTACAATATAGCCTATCAATTATTCTAAATGTGTAGTGTATTATTTCACGTTTCATGTGTATTCTTCAAATGTATATGTATAAAATGTATAAAAATGTAAAAATGATCAGGTTTACTAATTAGACGATTAGTTTGTCACTTTGTGCTTTAAATATGAGCTATTTTAAGGGTTGACTATGACTGCATAAATGTCCAGTTATATATTGTCTGCTTTATTATACACCAAAAATTACAGACTTAATCCCATGTGTTGCAGTTGTTATCTGATAGCAGCCAATCACAAATAATATATTTAATAGGCACCAAAATCAATTTTTTTTGAATCTAAAGATAAAATGGCAATCTTACTTTTAGCAGTCTTATTACATGGACACGAGAGCCAGTCCTTCAAGGTATCCAAAAAAGCCAAACTCTGTGTCTATTTTACTTTCCCTCTCTGCCAGGTATATATTTAAGATGTTGGCAAATCTGTTTATATATACATACATACTTTGTGCGTGAAATACAAAATAGAAGAGAAAGGAAAACAAGACAGACAATTGCTTTTATAACTAAATCACAAATAAACTGAAAATGGCTGAATCATAAGTAACATTTTCAAGCTATAAAAATAACACAACCACATTTTAAAGTTAAACACAATTTCTAGTCCGGTGTTCCACTACAAATTACAGACTTTCCTCAGCTGATTTCCTTACCCGTATTAACATAAACCACCTTAGTAATTATGGATTTAGCACACCCTTAACGAAAACACGAAGGAAAACCCAAGTAGTTATACAAACACATGGAGCTGAACAGACATCTTTTCCTTAGCATGAAAATTGTAAACTATTAGTATTTTATGCTTACATAAGATCAGTCATTTCTAATCAGGGAATCTTATTGCAATGTACTACAAAACTTTCAATAGTGGTTTATAGGGCCATCTGGCTGAAAATGCTTGATGACTAGTATTGTGCTATTTTTAACTATTCTGTTAGTCAATGATGTATATTTGATAGCAGTAAGTAGTATTCTGCTGGCCTTTGACAGACTACGATCAGGATTAAATCACCTGTAGGGTTACTACATACCATATGTAACATACCGTATTTGCTCGATTATAAGACAAGGTTTTTTTCAGAGCAAATGCTCTGAAAAATACCCCACGTCTTCTAATCGGGGTCGTCTTATAATCAGACCTCAAATAGAGGTCTGACTATGAGACTAAGATCCAGATCCCCCGCACTGCTGCAGGGGACCTGGATCCTTCTGCCCCCCCCCCATTTAACACCCCCCCACCCCACACACACACTTACCGGTGCTTCCAATTTCCTGCTGTATTGCCGGGGCAGCGGGTTGACGTCTACGCGATCCGCGTAGCCAACTTACGCTGCAGCCGGAAGGAGGCGTGGCTAGCAGCGGGGGTTGTCTGTGTCCATCGCGCAGACCTTCCCCGACTGTCAGAGATCAGAGTTCCCCGCACCAGTGCCGCACTGGTGCGGGGAACTCTGATCTCTGACAGCCGGGGAAGGTCTGCACGATGGACGCAGACAAACCCCCGCTGCCAACTCCACCTACTTCCGGCTGCAGCGAATCGCGTAGACGTCAACCCGCTGCCCCGGCAATACAACAGGAAATTGGAAGCACCGGTAAGTGTGTGTGTGTGTGTTTGTGTGTGGGGTGGGGGGGTGTTAAATGGGGGCATGGGGCATTTCTGGAGGCAGAGTGCTCTGTGAAATGCCTTTTAACCCCCTTAATGCCACTCTGCCTCCTGAAATGCCTTATACCTCCCTATATGCCACTCTGCCCCATAATATGCCTTTTAACCCCCTAAATGCCAGAGTGGCATATAGGGGTATAAGGCATTTCTGGAGGCAGAGTGGCACATAGGGGGTTAAAAGGCATATCATGGGGCACAGTGGCATATAGAGGGTTAAAAGACATATCATGGGCCACAGTGCCATATTGAAGTGGCAAGCCTGGGGGCAGATGTGCGTAACTGGGGGGCAGGTTGGAAAATACAAGGAAATAAAAACAAAAAAATATTTTTCTCAATCATAGCTTTTATTAAAAAATGTAATAGTTTACATGAATTAACATTTACTGGTAAAACTTTTTTCCTATAGGGTCGTCTTATATTCAGGCTTTTTCTTTTTTTCCTAAATTAATATTCAGATTTTGGGGGGTCGTCTTATAATCAGGGTCGTCTTATAATCGAGCAAATGCGGTATATACCATGGTTGAGAACTGAATATGTTAATATTTATTCCAAAATGATCTAACATCTGAGGGTGCCCATTTAAGGCTTCTTGTGGATTTAGTAACCAGAAACTAAACGAGAACGTGTGAAGGTCCCAATTGAATGAATGACCGACCCTCAAGAAATTCAATACGACTATATAACATGAGGAAATGATTATGTAAACACAGCGCTGATTGCAGGCTAGCATAGGTTAAAGGAGACTCTCCTGTTTTCCATGCAGCAGAAAATGAGGCTTGAGGAACGCTGGTAGCAAACCTCTGTTTGCGTGGGATGGTGGGTGTTACTTTCTCTGCTATAGTCCAAGAACTACTGTTTGCAAGGCTGACCATATCAGCTGTTTAGTGCCAGGACACATATAAATGTTATACTTTGTTACTGCTGTATGTGAGATGTGTAACTAAGTATTGATTGCTTTATGTGACTTTATACGTCCAGCATACTGGATAGCAATTCACATGGCCTGGTTAGCAAGAATGAATAGAGAGGACTATATATATATACATATATATATATATATATATATATATATATATATATATATATATATATATATATATATATATATAGGGCCTTCAATCAACAGTATACAGAAGATACATGTTTTTCTTGCAACTTCAAAACTGCTCAAATTACTGAAAATAACACAAATGATCTACCTTTAAAACACATTTAGAATTAGTAATATTGAGCATTGGAAACTGACGAATGCCCGAACGGTTCTGAGAATCATTTTTTGAAGGCACATTACAGGCACCATGTGCACAGTAATGCATATCATAGCTTCGAATGCATGAAGGGATTCTACACATAACAATTTGGGTAGCAAACCTTTCCACTAATGTTTAGACAGGCAAGACTTAACGTACAAGCTGTTCACTGTTTCCAAAACATAAGTCATGCAGATTTTTGTATACATAATGTATACATAGCACATACGATCAGACTTTCCAGACAGGAAACTGGATGTGAAGACTGACCAGGAAGGAAGCATGTTGAGAAACAAAGACAATATTGTGTGTATAAACTACAGATGGGTCAACTGAAAAAAATATGGTGGCTTATAAACTGGGTGTGGACATTATGTTTAATTAACCCCTTGCAAGGAACTACATAAAATTGTATATATCTATATATATATAGTTTTGCATCTGGAGAATAAGGGTGTGAGTAAGTGTGAGTGAATGTGGGGATGTCCAGCATCGTTTTCTGGGCTTCATACGAATCGCTGAATTTACCAAAATTTGTACGAATCCCAATGCACAAGTTTATCACATATGGATAAGGTATCCGGTGAAAGCATTTGAATACGAAAACAGCACCATCAAAGATTCAAAGCTGGAAAAGACACACAACAAAAAAACAAAAAAAAAGTCTAGCATCCTGTGTTATTATTATTATTATTAATAATAATATTTCTATAGCTTCAACAACTTAAGTAGCACTTCTTAAAATACATATATTTAAAAGGAGTAGACAGACTAGGGCAAACCGATACATTAGATAAAAAGGGCCCTGCTTGCAAGCTTACAAACTGGAGGTTACAATAGCACTTTCATCAAATATATATGCAGGGACTGTTTAATGGCTCTCTCATTTCTGATTAATATGATTTCCCTCTATGGGGCAGTTAACTTTTTACTCTGGTGTTTACATTGAACCAACTCACACAAACACTTTGTAGAAATATAATACTAATGTTTAAAAAAGCAGACATTTTATGCAATATACTCTCAACAATTCTACTTATTTCTGACTTTGCATTTGTCTGTTCCTGAAATCTCTTCTAGATCTGCACAGTTTCCCTCGAGAGCCCTGGTTTGTGGTTTTCCAATTAAACACTGTGTTGTAGAATTACAACCAGAATGTGGGTTGAAGGTTCTTCCAGTGGATCATCATTAGGCCACACCAGCAATGCCGGTTTCTATGATAATTTTAAGATAATTGTGTGTGTACTTTAAGCAGCTATGAAGGTTCTGAGCCTAGTGGGATGAAAATATATTTTTACTGTAAGGTTTATATAGTTTAGGTGTAATCAAGTAAGTAATTATCTGTATTACAAATCAGCCAATTAGTCAGAAGACTCTTCTTATCCCTATGTTACAACAAAACTGTACCCCTTATTAATATAATTCTATAAAGACTAACAAGATTGTAGACGCAACATCAAAATATCTTTACTTAAAATACTTTTAATTTTCTATAGGTTTTGACCCCCCTTTAAATTATACTTTTTTTTTCAAAGTCTCTCTAAACAGATGGTTCCAATCACAGGGTTTTTTTCTAATTCTGTAACGATGCATCTCTTTCCCAAAGTTACAACATGGGTGTGCTGATATCAACCATGAATGGTTCCCTATTCCCATAAAAAAACCCCAAAATCTAACAAAATTCCTATTAGCATTTATTCTTCATATTCCTAGTGCCACAAAGGTGTGAAATCTTAACATATGCTAATTTGCTCTTATCTGCCACTGTTGCATGTTTAGCGGCAGAAGAATATCATTGTATATTGATTTATAGGGTCCATAATTACCACTGTCTAGACAAAAACATCTGCTACACACAAGGTAGAAGATTGTGATTCCTGACCTATGTTAAATACTTAGAATAGTCTTACACGTGCACACACATGCCATCTTTGTTGTCTACAAAACAATTGCTAAACAATAGAGTAATACAAGAGGCAAGGATATAGATCTTATATAATCAATATGAATTAGATTGTAAGCTTGCAAGCAGGACCTTGTTTTCCTAATTTATCAGTTTGTCTTAGTCTGCCAATTCTAGTTTTGTCACACCTTTTGAATGCATGCACTATAAGAAGTACTGTATACATTGCTAATGCTATATAAATAAAATATAATCATAATAATATGAATTATATAAAGCACAGCTCCAAGACCAGTTTTAAACAAAATAAACATAGTTATCATGCATATGTATTAACACGTTTGTTTTAAGATAGTCTCAAATCATTTAATCTTTATTTTAGTAGCCACTATTAAAGTTATTTATACCACTGCAGTTTTGTTTGGATAGGATAAATGGTCTGTTGCCTAGCAGAACAAGGTGAGACCTCACTCTACACCAGAACAACTAAAATTAATTTGGAGAATTGTTAAGAAATAACAATTGTGATTTTTCATATATACTTTAGTTGTGTTTTATAATTACGGCATTTGTTCTAAGGCATATGAACATTTTTTCTTAAAATGACAAAAACTACAACATAAAGCTTATGCATAGATCATGGTGGTAATGGCCAAATATGTATGAAATTGTTATATATGCTGTTAAGTAGAATAACAATTTCTGTCTGAGTTAGAAGCATGGATCTTATTGCATTGGTTTATTAACAGTCGACTCAAACCTCTGCGCAGAGACCTGCAGAAATTGAGATTCCCCTGCACAAAAGTATCGTATTTGCTCGATTATAAGACGACCCTGATTATAAGACGACCCCCCAAATCTGAATATTAATTTAGGGAAAAAAGAAAAAGCCTGAATATAAGACGACCCTATAGGAAAAAAGTTTTACCAGTAAATGTTAATTCATGTAAACTAATTTTTAATAAAAGCTATGATTGAAAAAAATATTTTGGTTTTATTTCCTTCTATTTTCCAACCTGCCCCCCCAGTTATGCCCCAGAAATGCCTTATACCCCCTGTGACAGAATGACCTGTCATACAAGGCCCCAAGGTAGTCAGAGATGGCTCCAGCCTGGCTACCAAACAGGCAGGAACTCCATTGTGTTGACTAATCCCATTAACAGGATAGCTGCCAGGGGGATATTCAGTAGCTAAAGAGGATTAAAGGTTGGGTTGTCTACATGTACCTGTTTATCAATGTTGATTTATGTTAATGAAGTTCTGTGGCTATATGAGTCCATGTTTTACAACAATAAACTGTTCATTCCTGCTGTACTCAGTTCAAGGTTGTATGTCTACTTATTGGGTACACATAGCAGGGTTCCAAGGTGCGCATGCTGACTGGTGCTGGAAGTGATTCCGGGGACAACAGGAGGATACATGTGGGTGATCTCTGGGAGTTACTACAGCTCTTTTGGTGAACCCGTTACACCCCTATATGCCACTGTGCCCCATGATATGCCTTTTAACCCTCTAAATGCCACTGTGCCCCATGATATGCCTTTTAACCCTATATGCCACTGTGCCCCATGATATGCATTTTGACCCCCTATGTGCCACTCTGCCTCCAGAAATTCCTTATACCCCTATATGCCACTCTGGCATTAAGGGGGTTAAAAGGCATATTATGGGGCAGAGTGGCATATCCCTATATATTCGCGTAGAGTTCTACACGCTGCCCGGACTAAGGACCGGGGACTCAGATGCAGGGGACCTGGATCCTCATGTGTTATGCCCCCCCCCCTCCAAATTACCGGTGCTTCTGAGTCCCCGGGCCATAGTCCGGTCAGCGTGTAGAGCTCTACGTGATTCGCGTAGACAACTGAGCGGAAGTTGTCTACGCGAATCACGTAGAGCTCTACACGCTGCCCGGACTAAGCACCAGGGACTCAGAAGCACAGGTAAGTTTGGAGGAGGGAGGGGGAGAGAGTGTTAAATGGGGGGCATAAGGCATTTCTGGAGGCAGAGTGCTCTGTGAAATGCCTTTTAACCCCTTAATGCCACTCTGCCTCCAGAAATGCCTTTTAACCCTCTATACGCCACTCTGCCTCCTGAAATGCCTTATCCCTCCTTATATGCCACAATTGTTCACATAGTTTACATGAATTAACATTTACTGGTAAAACTTTTTTCCTATAGAGTCGTCTTATGTTCAGGCTTTTTCTTTTTTTCATAAATTAATATTCAGATTATGGGGGGTCATCTTATAATCAGGGTCATCTTATAATCGAGCAAATACGGTAAGTAGTACATAATATATTGGTTAAACAGGAGAACAAGCTATCTTAAATAAATTGGTGGTGAACTTTGCTGCTCAGCCACCAAACAGCTGAACAGAAAAAAAAATATACAATCTGCTTCAGATTCCTGGGAACAATTGTAAATGGCATCTTTAAAAGGTTACATGTGGATGACTCTTTCATGTTTAAAAATCAGACACCATTACAGAAGGGGTCAATTATATATGGATCTGTTGACCTCTAAGGTGGAAACCACTGTTAAGTGTGAGAAAGTGAGTTGTAGCCCCCAATGCAGAGGAATGTGCAGCAATTGCTAACAGCAATTGTTTCTATCCATGATTCGCCTCCAAGTTGCACCTTTATTTTTGAGGTTGTTTAAGTTTTCAATATATATATATATATATATATATATATATATATATATATATATATATATATATATATATATATACATACACACTGTATATTCATCTTATGGTGCAGTCTCCTCATGCACTCTTTTTTGCATTTTTGCCAAAATATTCCACAAAATATTTTTTTAAGTTGTGTTTAGTCCTCTCATTCATAAACAAAGAAAATCAAACAGGATTTTCAGCTGTGACCTGACCTTTGAACCCTTGATCCAGATGGCGGCCAACTATGCATGTCAGCTGGGCCTTAAAATAGTGTTTATAGAGGAACATCCTGTGATGTAAGAAATTAACATGGAACAAAACTTCATTTTTTACACATGCAATTTAATTCATGTTTGCCCGTAAAAACATGTACTTGTTGGTTATGTAATTCCAAAATCAGTGGCACAATGAACATCTATGGTACAAAGGAAACATGAGTCGATAACTATTTAGCAGAAACGCTCCTGTCAGTTACTAGAAGACCTGAGTTTATAGGAGAGTTGTAGTTTTAACCCATTCACTTCAGTATACACATGAAGGGCCAACCCTGGCTTGTTTCTCTAGAAAGAATAGCTCAGTTGGTCATGCAAAATGCATAATTCAATGGGTGGGAAGATGTTGATTTTACTATATATTATACAGGGCCAGCCATGCTCTTCCTGCAGCAGAAGCTCATTGGGTTTGGGGTCTTAATCTATAGTGAAGTCAAAGAGCTGAAACACTACCATTTACCTGTAAACCCTTCCTTTAGTGAATATACCCCAGCATGTTATGGAAACATAACCAAGCACATGATTAAGACTAACAATAGTGATAAGTCTTTTAATAAAATGTTGTGTTCCAATGTGGAAATGTCCCATTTTAAGAATGTGTCATAATTACACAGCTAAGCTGTTTATAATATTGTTGCCTCTTAAGCTAAAATATAATTTAAAAAATAGTGAAATATTTTGAGCATAGAAGCATGTGGTCATATATCAAGAATAGTCTTGTGACATTTTTTGGATGAGTGATAGAAGTATCAGCTGACATTCCTTGATTTGACTGAACTTTACTTTTACACTTCTACACAAAACAATGTTGGAAGTTAAATTCTCTTAGGATAGATCCACTAAACCCTCTACTTACATTTTGATATTGAATATATTATATTCTTGGGGTCAAATAGGGAGTTATTTGTCCTGTTAATATTTCCAAATGTTTTCATGAAATAAAAAAGTATCCACGGCTGCTTCCTCTAATAATTCCAGAAATGAACTCCCCATTTGCTGTTGTGTCTCATCTCGTGTTTAGTCTATTAAATTGTATTGTACAATACAATTCGATACACTATAACCCAATACACTACAATATGTGTTTCTTCAGACCATTTAACAATTAAATAATAACATTAAATACAATTAAAGGGAATAAATGTATAGCTGAAATGCCCATTTCTATGTCCATGTATTTAATAGTGCTGTAGTGTTACATTGTTTAGAACATATATATTTATACATGATGCTTCTTTTTATATATTTTAATTAAAATATTTGCTTTTGTTTTCCTGTTGTGGCCTGTAACTAATGATAATCTTGAGAAACCAGTGTGGTTAATTATGCATTAAAGTGCTGCGTCCTACAATAAGGGGAAAATAACCAGCTGGTTTTGCTAACATAGGAACATTATTGCCTATAAGATTTTTTACTGGCCTAACTGCAGCAGTTAGCTGGTACCCCTAGCTGCAATGTGCATGTATCCCTGTCGTCTCATTACAAGTTAACTTAAGCTGATAAAGTACTAATAAAAACTAATTTGATGAGACAAGAAAGATAAACATATAACAATTGAAAACATTATCATGAGCTTCCCTAACTTTAATTGTGTAATTAATATGCAGTCTTTTCTTTTTTTAAAGGCATTGTGGAAGAAGAAAAAAAGATAATGCGTCGGGTAACAAGAGCCATGTTAATATTTAAATACAATACAAAATATTTATATTTAAATATGCAGTAAAGGATATTAGACATAAAAGAGCTCATGCAGTATGCCTTTTCATCAGAGGCCTGACCCTGCTAAAAGGGCAAATGACCTGCAAAAGGGATCTGCTTTTCTTCTGATGTGACCTGTAATTACCATCACACAGGTCAGGAGACTGAAACAGTGGTCCCTGCATGAACCCTTGGTCTGCTTTATTTTGCTATAATATGATTAGCAGGCCGATTCCACTCAGAAATAAACAAAGCAACCATTCAGCCATCTTACATCCTTTGTTCTGATACATCATAAGCATGCTACTAACAAAATGTAAGTTAGATAATGGAAATTACAAAATGGGTAAATTAGCTGACAAAAACAACAAATTAGCTATTTCTATAATGAAATGTAGGTTAACAAAACATCTTACAAAAATTAAAGCACAAAGGGTAAAGCAGTAACACTAAAAAAATATAGGGCTATCTCTCCTACTGTTAATGAGCTACAGCTGTTGCTACAGTGTTGGTGGGTGGTATAAATGTACCCACATTTTACTGACCACAAGATCCTTGATAAACAGCTTTACTTGACAACTAAGAATTCCGTGCGTTTATCACTGGATAAAAGAAGTAAAAAATCACTGATAAGTCTTATTAAATTATGTTTCACACATTTTCTTTCATGACCAGAAGAACATATACAGTCACTCACCAGTCAAGTCATTACTACTGACATGTTTAGGTTTGGCATTGCACATAGTGTTAACAGAAAAGAGGAAAACCTGCTCCTACCAGCACACTGCCATCAGCTTTGGTCTGTCTAGCCAGGCTAACTCCCATCCACTCTTCATCTCTATCCTCTTTGCATGTCTTTCCACAGAGGGTCCCTTTGCGGTTTCCTGGACAGAGCAGATAGATGAAAGTAGATGCAATATAAACAGGGTGTCCTGGCAGACTGCACACCATGATTCTAAGGCTATAAGCTTAGGTGAATAAAAGAAGCTGGCTGATCAAAGGGATACATAAGTAATAGCAAAGGAAATCCCTTTTACATTAACTTCCCACATTTCAATACAAGCATTATTGTACTGGGGACATACGGATGACTTGTGTATTACTTATACACAAATACAAAATAACATGACCTCTATATAAAATCTAGAAGAAAAAAAAGCAAAAAATAAATATTATACAAGGGTGTTATATTAGATATTTTACATTACTCTTTCATGCCCCCCAACTGTCCCGATTAAGGTGGGACAGTCCCGATTTTGGGTCTCTGTCCCGCTGTCCCGTCTATCCCGTCCTCTGTCCTGCTTTGCATGAAGGATGAGGCAAGAGCGATACTCACCTCAGGTGCAGCTGCGGGGGGCTCACAGATGCCTGATCAGCAGCTGCAGCCTGCAGACTAGTTGGGAGATCACAATCTCCCTGTAGTCGGCTCAACATTAGGTACCTCGTTGTACTGCTCCCTCATCACTACGCGCCGGCAAATAATGCCGAACGCAGGGATATGATGTCATCCCTGCGCTCTGCAGCAATAGCCGGCGCATAGTGAAGAGGGAGCAGTAAAGCGAGGTATGAAGTGACAGACTTCGCCCTCCCACCACAGGAGGGAGGAAGAAGGATGGAGGAAGAGGTAAGAGATAAGAGATGGGGAGAAAGGAGTGTAAGGGCAGTTTATGTGTATGTATGTGTTTGTGAGCTTGTGTATGTGTATGGGCCAGTGTGTGTATGAGCAGTATAGTTATTTGTTAGCTGGTGTGTAAGGGCAGTGTATAGGTGTGTGTGTGTGAGGGCAGTGTACATGTATATGTGCGTGTAAGGGCAGTGTATGTGTGTGGGTGTAAGGGCAGTGTAGATGTATATGTGCGTGTAAGGGCAGTGTATATGTGTGGGTGTAAGGGCAGTGTACATGTATATGTGTGTGTGTGTAAGGGCAGTGTAGATGTATATGTGCGTGTAAGGGCAGTGTACATTGTGTGTGTGTGTGTAAGGGCTGTGTACATGTATATGTGTGTATAAGGGCAGTGTACATGTATATGTGTGTATAAGGGCAGTGTACATGTATATGTGTGTATAAGGGCAGTGTACATGTATTTGTGTGTGTAAGGGCAGTGTACATGTATATGTGTGTTTAAGGGCAGTGTACATGTATATGTGTGTATAAGGGCAGTGTACATGTATTTGTGTGTGTAAGGGCAGTGTACATGTATTTGTGTGTGTAAGGGCAGTGTACATGTATATGTGTGTGTAAGGGCAGTGTACATGTATTTGTGTGTGTAAGGGCAGTGTACATGTATACGTGTGTGTAAGGACAGTGTATGTTTATATGGGTTTATGGGCAGGTGTGTGTAAGGGGAGTGTATATGTGTGCGTGTAAAGGCAGTGTATGTGTATATGTGTGTTTATGGGCAGGTGTGTGTAAAGGCAGTGTGTAGGGGTCCTGGGAGGGAGGCTAACATTAGCCTTTTTTAATAAAAAAAAATCTGTGCTGCTGTGGACTACTCTTCCAATGATGCTCAGCCAGCATTATGGTGGACACCTGGCTGGCTGAGAATCATGGACATTTTAGTTCACAGCTAGCATCTGCAGCTTTACTGTTGCTGCACTTCCCATGACTCTCAGCCAGCATCATGGAAGTAGTATGTCTGGCTGAACCACATGGGAATTAAATTCAATGTGTTGGTTATTTTTAATATGCATGACTGTGCTGACAAAAATGAAGCGTGTTTTAAGTTGCGATGCAAGCACGACATTGTAAAGTGTGATTGCTTGTATTGGTGAGTTCTGCGAGATTTAAAAAAAAAAAGTGTCCCTCTTTCACATTTTTAAATGTTGGGAGGTATGCTCTTTTGCAGCTTGCTACTCTATCAGTTTATGGTTTGTGGTAACAAAACATTTTAATTGGGGCAATAAAATTAATCTATGGCATTGAAGAACACTTCATCTGTCTTTTGTGGCACAGAAGAGATGGCTACCTGTCAAAACATCTGAAACACAGTTTGTTTCATTACTAGTATTTCTACTAATGGCATGCAGGCCTCCTCACAAAAAATGCGTATATAGAGGTTGACATTATTATGTTCTATATTTATGACATCAACATTTATGTATTTGGTGCTTATTCAGCCACTAAGCATGGATGTTCATTGACAACATCTATCCTGCTGTAGTAGTAAAAGGTATGCGTGAAAGATAAACAAGAAAAAAGTATGCTGTCTGCTCCTTCTTACTAGTTTACCAGGCAAAACGCAATCACCTCTAAGAGGAGGAACAGCAAACAATCAATAGATCCCTCTCAGAACGCTCTTCCTACAATTGTGTTTGTTCATCTTTCTCATTAATAAAATTAATATATACAAAATACCAATAATTTTCTAAGCAAAACATTTCACATTGCGTTTTGCTCTTGTAACTCGTCTATCTTTTTGTGGGTCATTCCTAATCATTTCACTTAACGTTTGAATAAAAAATGGTGATTACTAATGGTGATTACAAAGTTAAAGTGGATACAATTGTGCAGCACTGCAGAATATGGTGGTGCTTTATAGTTAATAATAATAATAATAATTAAATGATTAAGGGTCACTTACCTCTTCCTATGTCTAGCTCAGTGCATCTTCTGTCAGGGTTGCTGTGGACACGGCATTTAAAAATTGCTCCTGGCGTCTTCATGGATGAACTAAATTTCGAATCTGCTTCTGGTGCTCCAACCAGTACCCTAAAATAAAAATATAGTACATCAAATTAAATTTTCCTGTTAAAATTACATTAAGAGGTCCATATCACTATTGTAATCTCTTGAAATAAAGAAAAAAAAGAAAATATCACATATTCATCACAAAGCATCTAATAGACCCAAACTAATTAATGAGGATTATAATAGTATGCAGAGCATGCCGAACATTATTTTTTAATTGAAGCAAGTAGAACTTTTGAATTACCGTATTTGCTTGATTATAAGACAGGGTTTTTTAATTGTCTTATATTCGAGGTCATCTTCTAATCAGACCTCAAATAGAATGCAAGACTAAGATCCAGATCCCCCGCATCGCTGCATAGGACCCTTTGCTTCAGATTGCTTGGTGTCTAGTGGGGCAGCCGGTGAAGGTCTGTGCCATGCACGCAGACAACCTCTGCTGCCAGTACTTCTGCCGGGGTTTCTATGACGGAGCGCCGGCATCATATGACCTTCCCGTGCTCATTTATAGAACCCCCGGTGGAAGTGCCGGCAGCACTTTACCTCTTGTGTAAAGAGAGATTTATACAAACTTTAATTGAGTGAGGTTTTTTTCAGGGAAGTAACTTCAAAGGACTCTTTTGAAGAGCATTAAAGTGGACATAGCAATGGTGTGAAAGAAATATGTGTACATAACGTCAACACTCAAACAAATATATAGATGGAAAAGAAATTATAAAAATCCCACACATCAGAACGCATCATTAAAACATTAGAACGAAAGTAAAGGTATGTGAAACATGTGAAATGTGAGTTCCCTTTTTGAAATAATTGTACGATGTATAGATCAGACATTACTAGGAACCCAATTATTTTAACTTAACTGACTTATACTTGACCACATCTCCTGTAATGTAATTTATTTCCTTTATGGAAAGCTTACACGGTTTATAGAGAGAAAATCAACTGCCTTCTTAATGTAGTAATGTACATCATGTACTTGATATTAGCTGCTCATTACAAAAATAATTGTGGTATGCCTGATTTAACATATCAGTAAAATTAGCCAAGTGGTGACCATGTCCATTTTTAAGAATTGCTGAACTAAAATATGCCTGCAGTGCCTGCAGTGCCTGCATGTGGATGACCGTGAATTGAAAGGTAGGGTCTGAGGCACAAAGCATTATATTGTGCAAAAAAGGAATTAAAAATGAAAAAAAAAAATTTATCCAGCAAATATAATGCGCTTAGACTAATACAAAAATAAATTTTGAAACAGCGCATTAAAGGAGTTTTAACTTTTTTTGCAAGCAGCCAGTTCTCCTGCAAAGACCCTTTACAAAGACCCAAGATCAATGTCAATGCATTTCTTTAGCAAATAATGCTAGTGTCACTTTTTTTTAAATACATCAGCAAATGTAAAAAGTAATTGATAAGCAATAAACACAAGAACAATGCATCAAAGGCCTTTACAAACATTGATTGCACAGAAACATGCTGGGCTTTACCCATAAATATCTAAAAATATTACCTTCCGTATTGTATACTAAGCATTGTAAAAACCATAGACAATTATGGAGTTTAAGAAAATCAATGCAGATCTGTGTGTATATACATATATCTATATTATATATCCATACAGTCACTGGCCACTTTATTAGGTACACCTGTTCAATTGCTTGTTAACGCAAACAGCTAATCAGCCAATCACATGGCAGCAACTCAAAGCATTTAGGCATGTAGACCTGGTCAAGACAACTTGCTGAAAGGGAATTTCATCTTTGAACATGGCGTGGTTGTTGGTGCCAGAAGTGCTAGCCTGAGTATTTCAGAAAATGCTGATATACTGGGATTTTCACGCACAACCATCTCTAGGGTTTACAGAGAATGGTCCAAAAAAGAGAAAATATCCAGTAAGAGGCAGTTGTGTGGACGAAAATGCCTTGTTGATGTCAGAGGAGAATGGGCCTGGTTCTAGATGACAGAAAAGCAACAATAACTCAAATAACCACTTGTTACAACCAAGGTATGCAGAATACCACCCCTGAATGCACAACATGTCTAACCTTGAAGCAGATGGGATCAGCAGCAAAAGACCACACCGGGTGCCACTCCAGTTAGCTAAGAACAGGCAACTAAGGCTACAATTCACACATGGTTACCAAAATTGGGGAATGGAAGACTGGAAGAACATTGCCTGGTCTGATGAGTCTCGATTCCAGCTGCAACATTCAGATGGTAGGGTCAGACTTTGGCGTAAACAACGTGAAAGCATGGATCCACCCTGCCTTGTATCAATGGTTCAGGCTGGTGGTGGTGTAATGATGTGGGGGACATTTTCTTGGTAAACTTTGGGCCCCTTAGTACCAATTGAGCATTGTTTAAATGCCACAGCCTACCTCAGTATTGTTGCTGACCATGTCCATCCCATTATGACCACAAAGTCATAAAAAATCTACTTCCAGCTGGAAAATGCACCATGTCACAAAGCTCACATCATCTCAAACTGGTTTCTTGAACATGACAATGAGTTCACTGTACTCCAATGGCTTCCACAGTCAACAGATCTCAATCCAACAGAGAACCTTTGGGATGTGATGGAAAGAGAGATTCACATCATGGATGTGCAGCAGACAAGTATGAGAGGAGCCTAGCTGCAGGGGATACAAGGGACTCTGTCTGTACCCCACAATGCATGATTGGTAAGTACAGACAGGACTGGATAGTACATGCTGGACCAGTACAGACACGACTGGTTAGCACAGACAGGATTAAGCACTGAGAAAGGGCTGTGCACCAAGACAGGCTGCAGTTATGACACAAACCAGCAGAACAGACTGGAAGATCACAGGAAAGCCAAAAGCTAGATAGCTAGATAAGGTTGTAAACGAGGCCCAGTTGATACCATAATATTGGACCGAGAGGTCCAAAACTATTTTGAGGGGCCAATAGAATATAAATAGCCACAAAACCCCCATAATTCATATAGGGGCCTGGGATGCCTACAGTGTTTGGGTACGTGTATGTGTTTAAAGATTGTCCAGGAATTGGCTTGGTGAAAGGTGGCAATTCTGGGTGTAATCTCCACCGCCACTGGACTTTGAAGCATTAGAGCATGTTTTCTCTGGAGTGAGGAATCACACTTTACTGTCTGGAAGTCTGATGGACGAATCTGGGTTTGGCAGATGCCAGGAGAACGGTATGTACATGTGGCCATCAGGTCCATAAGGATGGTTTGACGAGTTTGGTATGAAGGAACTCTAGTGGCCTGCACACAACCCTGACCTTAACCCCACTGAACACCTTTCGTATGAACTGGAACGGAGATTGTGAGCCAGGCCTTCTCGTCCAACATCACTGCCAGACCTCACAAATGCTCTTTTGGCTGAATGGGCACAAATTCCCACAGACACACCCCAAAATCTTGTGGAAAGCCTTCCCAGAAGAGTGGAGGTTGTTATAGCTGTAAACAGGGGGCAACACCACATTAATATCCATGATTTGGAATGGGATGTCCAACATGCTCATGATAGGTATGATGGTCAGGTATCCAAATTCTTTTGTTCATATAGTGCATGTTGTGTGTCAATGTATGGTAGTACTTACAGATTTATGAGTGTTTGTGAAATTTTTGTTGATGTACATTTTTTTTAATTATTTCCTGTACGTTATATATGTTTTTATATTGCTGATGTTTGTCTTCTACACTCTGTTGCAGTATGCTTTGTATATGATTTGAATGTTCCATCTTAGAATAAACTTAACTCAAAAACTAAACAGGACATTTACTTACCGTAATTTATGGAGCACAGATGATCGTGGGTGTTGCAGAAGAAACCCAACATAAAAAGACATATGGCATTTAAGGGTCAATTTGAAGTAAGTTAGAATTTTGAATAATAATGAGGAGGATTCACTCTGTTTAACAGTCAATTTTGAAACAAGTACATTTTCATCATCAATCCTTCAGTGTGAGATATCACATAATAGTATCCATATGTTGTTTCTTTAAGTGTAATGTAAAACAGATTCCAGTACTTGTGGTCAATAACTATTGGAAAAGGTACATGAAAATCTGGAGTGAAATGAGCCATTCGTTTTGCGTAGTAATTTTAGATGCATACTCGCATTCTGTCTCTGAGTATTTTTTTGTATTTAGTTTATATATTCTTAAAATATTATCAACTAAACAATTCTATATCCTAGCCCACACGCCTTGGGGTTTCGGCCTATGAGGATCAGATACCGTTTGATGGGACCTCCCTTCGGTTACCGAGTCAATACTGTAACATCCTTTATTCATATATATATATATATGATCACTATGTTTCTTACAAAATATGAACGGTGTTGCTGTAATGCCTAGATGACGAGGCGTTCAGCAACACTGAGATCGGCATCAGGGGCCACCACATACACCGTATGGTGGCAGGCGCCCATTTTAAAAGAGTTTAGGAGGCGATAGCTAGGCATTCAGCGACACCGAACATCCATCCCAGGACGCACTGTGACCGCTCCAATTCAGTATGGAGCTATTTTCATTTATATCACAACTTGAAACATTTCTATTTCAGTCTCACACTTGAAAATAACCAGAGGTCTAATGAAAGATTCTTTAAGCAAAATCTGCTTCACAAGTGCCACTGGGAGTTGAAATAGGACTCATGAGTGTTCCACAAGGTGCTGAATGAAGAAGAGAGCATTGCCTGCATTGCTCTTATAAATATACATGCATTTAAGTTCATACAGGTTTCATAGACACACTGTAAACTGTTTATTCTGATCCTTATTTTTCATATGGCAATTATTAAAACTGATGTGTATTACCAGGTTAACTTGTATAGTCTATGTAGAAGCCACTGTAACTATTTCTTTAAATAACATTTAAAAGACGTTATCATATTGTTATCATCATTATTACCTCTACAAAACCAAAGGAGGTCTGTACAAGGTCAGCACAGATCTCTGTCACTGCTCCCACATGATGGGCTCTCTTGCCTCCGTACCAGCCCACCTGTACCCACCAGGGCCGGCCTTAGGGGTATGCGACCTGTGCGGCCGCACAGGGCACCATGGCAGCAGGGGCGGCTGCCCAGGACTTAAATTAAAACATCAGGGTTTTTTTAAATTTATTTAACATCCTTCATGTTAAATAAAGTAAAAAAAAAACAAAAAAAAAAAACCCAATGCTTTAATTTAAGTCCCGGGCAGGGGTGCCGAGTGGTTGCTCGTGAAGTTTTCAGCAACCACTCGGTGCCCCTCACTCTCCGTGACTCCCTCGCGGTGCCGGCATTTCATGTTGAAATTATGTCATATTCCGGCGCTCAACATGAAATGCCGGCACCGCGGCAGACCTGGAAGACGGATGCCTCCCGCTCCCACCGTAGGACTCCGGCAACAAGGTAAGTAGGGAGAGGGGGTAGATAGTTAGAAGGGGTAGATAGTTAGAAGGGGCAGGGGAGGTAGATAGTTAGAAGGGGCGGGGGATAGTTAGAAGGGGAAGGGGGGGTTAGTGAGAAGGGGAAGAGGGGGGGTAGTGAGAAGGGAAAGAGGGGGGTAGTGAGAAGGGGACGCCAGAGGAGTAGTCCACACAGGGCGCCAGAACACTTAAGGCTGGCTCTGGTAACCACACCCCCAACATATAACGTATTTGCTCGATTATAAGACCCCCACAAAATTTTAATATTCATTTAGAAAAAAAGAAAAAGCCTGAATATAAGACTACCCTATAAGAAAAAGTATATTAGTATATATACTAATATACTATAGTATATAAAATACTAATTTACATGTAAATGCATTTTTTCTTTGTATGCGTGATGCGTGTAGACAACCTCCGCTACTACCAGGGTCTTCCGCCGTGGCTTCTACAACTGAGCACCGGAAGGTCACGAAGTATAGGGTAGCAGCGGAGGTTGTCTGAGCGCATCACACAGACGTCCACCGGCTGCAAGAGAGGAAGATACAGGTCCCTGCAGCGCTGCGGGGATCTGGATCTTAGTCTTGTAGTCAGACGTCTATTTGAGCTCTGATTATAAGACAACCTCGAATATAAGACAAGGGATATTTTTCAGAGCATTTGCTCTGAAAAAAACTCATATTATAATTGAACAAATATGGTATATCCTGATTTGGATGCCAGAAATGTAGGGGGTTATGATATAGTAGTCCCCTATTAATACAACATGTGGCATAAGCATACTTTAAAGGGGAAGTCGCATGGAAAAATAAATATTTTTTCTTTAGGCTTTAAGTATGCTAATGCAGTTTAGCAATGAGGAAAGTTTTCATTTCATTTTGTTCAAATAAACAACCTTTATCTGCAAAACTGGAGGTTGCCATTGTAAACAGTCATGTGATATTTTGGGCGATTTTCCTTTCTCAAACACCACACTTAACTGATTCTTTATGGCAATGAATGCTGATTGCCAGACCTTCGTGTCCAACATCAGTTCTTGACCTCCCGAATGCTCTTTTGGCTGAATAGGCACAAATTCCCACGGAAAACCTTTCCAGAAGAGCTAGGGGGTCAACTCCATGTTTATTCGCATGGTTTTGAAATGCGATGTGAAACAAGCTCTTATAGGTGCGATGATCAGGTATTAATTACTATATTTTAATCATATAGTGTATATGTTATTATAAATTTTTACTTTGATCCTGTATTTTATAAACACAGTAAACTTCATTAACACTATGAAAATGAGTAAGTAGGGAAAACAAAATCAAATTAAAAAAACAAGGACAAAATCTCATATCCTTGATATTATTGAAGATAACGAAAATCCTCTATTCAGCAGTTTAAAAAGGTCATTTAACCGCTAAAGCCCTTTTATGGTCAGCCATGAAGCAACAAAGGGGAATAGTATCACTATGTGGAAAGACAAATATACAAGTACTTCTGAATCAAAGGCTTCTACAGAAATGTGTGTTCTGATCTGGCAACAACTCTGAATACATTTATTTATAACACACTGAGCTTTAGTTAGAAAGCTTGCAGCTGAGCAATTGATCGCAATCTGTTAAAGAAGAGATACTGTCAAGTGTTGATTTCTACTGACAAAGAGACTTCCGTGTTAAAGACTTCACAGCTGTTGGTATTACAATAATGGAGTTACAGAATTTTTTCAATAAAATAACTTTGAAGTTGACAAGAAATTCTGCTGCAATAAGTGTCAGTGTCTCTTTTCTGTTGTATTTTTCTACTCAGACAACATAAGTCAACATTAAAAAGAACATATTTGATTGTTTATAAGATGACCTGCAAATCTTGGATTTTAATAATAAAAAAAAGAAAACAAAAGGCCCGGATATAAGATGACCCTATAGGCAAAAAAGATTGTAAGCTTGCGAGCAGGGCTCTCTCCACCAAATGTATCGGTTTGTCTTAGTCTGTCAATTCTTGTCATATCCCTTGAATTTATGTATTGTATTAAGCGCTGCGTAAACTGTTGGCGCTATATAAATAAAGGATAATAATAATAATAGGCAAAAAAATCAAAATCACTGTTTTTGTCATTTTCCCTTATGCACACCTACACTCTGCCACTTAACCCTTTTTTATTAGTTTATTTCTTATTACTTTATTTTCAGGGACATGTTATCTCTGTCTCTCCTCTCTCTTTCTCTGACACTAGATCACTGAATTGCCATTTGTTGCATGTGATTACTGTGATTTATTTTCACGGTGATCACATGAACACTTTCAAAAAACAATTTTGAGGTGAGTGGCTCTTGAATTGTAACAAGCCCATAGACTTGTCAAATCCTTTTTGCAATTGCAGCCCCTTTTTTGGTGTTCCAGGCCTGACTCAATCTAGAGTCGTCCTGGGACAATTAGTATTAGTACTATTAAAATGCAGAATTATTATAATTGTTACATATAGAAGATATTGAGGAGTTGACTGACTCTTGATCTGTGTAACCCAAATGATGTGCTTTTACCGTATTTGCTCGATTATAAGACGAGGTTTTTTCCAGAGCAAATGCTCTGAAAAATACCCCTCGTCTTATAATCGGGGTCGTCTTCTAATAAGACCCCCAAAAAATGGCTGGGGCCATGCTGCTTACCGGTCGCGAGCAGCGTCTCTTCCGTTAGAAGCAGGAGGACAGGAAGCTTGTAGCTTCCTCACAGAACTCTATCTCCCCCTCCCTCCTCTGGGGGCGGGGCCAGAGAAGTTGCTGGTACAGCCGGTCCCCTGCAGAAGTCTTCGAGTGAGAGATCTGCAGTTCAGGTAAGGGGGTGGGGGAGGGTTTTTGGGTAAGTATGTGTGATTAATGTGTGAAGTATGTGTGATTAATGGAATGAATGAGTATTTAAATGTTTGTGAATGTGTGTGTGTGATAGCATGGATGTGTAAGGGGGGTGGGGGTTGTAGCATGGCATAGGGAGGCTGTAATCCCACTACTATCATCCCCAGGTTCCAGCATGTACTGGCTGCCTTGGCTTGATAGGAGTGTGATTGCTGTTAGCAGCAATCACACTCCTATCAAGCCAAGACAGCCAGTACATGCTGGGACCTCCAGAAATGCATTTTAACCCCCTATATGCCACTCAGCCCCATGATATGCATATATATCTCCAGAAATGCATTTTAACCCCCTATATGCCACTCAGCCCCATGATATGCCTTTTAACCCCCTATATGCCAGAGTGGCATATAGGGGTATAAGGCATATCATGGGGCAGAGTGGCAAATAGGGGGGGTATAAAGCATTTCTGGGGGCAGAGTGGCATAACTGGGGGGGGCAGGTTGGCAAATAAAAGGAAATTTAAAAAATATATTAACATGAATTAATATTTACTGGTAAAACTTTTTTTCCTATAGGGTCGTCTTATATTCAGGCTTTTTGTTTTTTTCCTAAATTAATATTTTGATTTTGGGGGGTCGTCTTATAATCGGGGTCGTCTTATAATCGAGCAAATACGGTATTTGAAAACCATAATGAATTGAAAGCAGACAAATTACATGACATAACTGACTAGCATTACCAAGTTGTTACAAGCTTTTACAACACGGCAACAGGTTTGCGTGGAATGAGCAGCATGGCAATGCTATTAGCTTCATTTGTAGCACAATCCTGTGCAAAGCGTAGTGAACTGATGCCTTGATAAGATTATCAATGAAAGGCTTTAGTTTATAAACTGTAAATTAGTTAAAAAGGAAACAAAATGTATTACGTTTGGTATTCACGAAAATGTTTTGGATCACGATATGAGCAACAAGAAAATGGTAGCCACCCCTCCTGAGGAATAATAATAACATCTGTGGCATGAGTTGTAATTTCACATGACCCTATGGATGGGCTCTGGATTCACCCATAAACCAAGGAGGTTCTCTCAGTACCAAGAATCTCAATTTATTATTAAGATTTAGCAGCTTGTTTATGACTTCTGATCCAAGCCGCAGAAGACTAAATAAGTCTGTTTGGTGAGCTTCTGGAATCTAACTAGTTTCCTAAAAGCACAGGAAAAGCACAAAAAAACAAGAATAACTTAAAGAGACACTCCAACCATCATAATTAATTTAATGCATATAATAGCTGAGTGATCCCTCATCTTCCAGTGGTCATCAGAATCCCCCAACATGCATTTGCCTCTTTCCCTGCCACCAGCTACTTTGCTTGCAGGAGGTATGTTTGGCCTAACTTATTTCCTGCTGCATGCATCCACACGGTATGCTCACTGTGAGTCAACTCTGCAGATGGCTTGACAAGGAGGCCACCGTGTTCATGAGCAAGGGTGATGCTAATTGTGGCAGCTTCTGAAGTAGTTCTAGTTCTACTTCTACTTGGTGGTATGTATTTGCTACACATGAATTTTTCATGGTTAACATCCCTGTTGCTTTAAGGTTTGTGATGAGTAATTGTGCTGTTACTGTTCTAACTTCACCCCCATCAGGCTTCCCACCCTAGAAGTAGCTGTTAAGTCCAAATCAGTGTCTATAAACATCTGGTGGGTGTGATCATAACCTCCAAGAATGGCCTGGGAATCACTGCTTACATGCACGGCCAAAATATACAATCATATATATTCATTGTTCCAGTTTTAAGATACAACAGATACAAGCATTTACTGTAATGCTGCATATGGATGAATGGTGTAGCATACAGAATATTAGTAAGTAACAGTAACAGTAAGCAGTAACAGGGCTGTATTTTTAAAGTGAATGTTTATGTTAAAATTAAACAGAATACATCCACTCTGTACCTGATGTCTTCAGGCTCATTTTTAATCATCAACTAATTTCTGATCACTTTGGTTTTGTGAATGAATACAAGCATATTAGTGTGTATCAGCCATGTTTTTAGTACATTAAATATATATATGATTAGCACTGTATATGTGACATGCTATCCTGTAGTATGTGGCATGTATAAGCTCATGTAATCAGTTAGGGGCTATCTTTCGACATGCTAGTCACTAATATGTGTATTGTGTATATGGATATTTGGCTTTAGGCAGGGCTCGACAAATCCCAGGCGCCAGGTCGCCATGGCGACACAGAATTTTGTCCTGGCGCCTAGGTTTTGTCAGCCTCTTACATCCAGAAAAAAATGTGGATGTAAGAGGCTGAGTCACCACACGGGGGCGCTGCTGCTGTCTGCCCAGGAGTCTGGCCAGACAGCAAAGCCACACAGAGCCCGCCCCCGAGCCTGAGATCACTCCCACGGAGTGATCCTGTAGGCTGAAAACGCGGTTGCTGCAAAACCAGCAATCGTGTTTTCAGCTGCCACAGGCAGCTTCAGGGAAGGGGGTTGTGTGTTGATTGGGTCCCCACACAAGTGTGGGGACCTGACACAACACCCCCCTGCTGCCTGATCGCTCCATGAGAGCGACAGTGCAGCGTTAACCCCTTCAATGCCGCGATCGCGGCATTTAGGGGTTAATTCCTGTTTTGTACGGGGCTCTGCTGCTGGTGGTCTGCCTGGAAGCCCAGGCAGACCAGCAACAGCAAAAACGAGCCCCCACAAGCCCTTTGATGATTCCTGTAGACATGGAAGCCTACAGCAGTCATCGAAGAGACTCCCCTCTGCAATGGCTGGTCTATAGACCAGCAATTGAGTCCCAGCTGCCAGAGGCAGCTTCAGGGACAGGGGAGAGGGTTCTTCGGTCTCCACATGAGTGTGGAGACCAGCCCCAACACCCCCCTGCTGCCTGATCGCTCCCTGAGAGCGACAGTGCAGTGTTAACCCCTTCAATGCCACAATTGTGTACGACATATTCGTGGCATTGCAGGGGTTAACATTTGTCCCCACAAAATTGTGGTGACTAAATATCAGTCAATGCTGTGCTCCAATGGAACATCAGCATCGAAAGAGTTAAAAAAAAAAAACAGCACTGACCTGAAAGTCCAGGGTGCTTCCAGGTCAAACGCTGTGAGTTTAGTAAGTGGGCCGGTGATGATCAGATCACTCCTAACCAACTGTTGGTTTAAAAAAATCCTGGCTCCCAACTTTTTTACCTGGCGCCTAGATTCACAACAAATTTGTCAAGCCCTGGCTTTAGGAGTGAGTAAGGGTCAAGGGCTCGCTGAAGGATTTTGGTAATTTCACAAACTATTATTAAACTAGCATTAAAAAAGGGCTTAGCATTAAACAGGACAGGGCATTTGCCAAAGCCTAGAAAAACGTACTCTACTAAGGACGTGTACAATATTTTATTTTGATAGAGTTTACCTGATAACATGAGAAAATTCAGTGTGTATTTGGAAAATTGTATATAATCATAATATACAAAAGGTGAAACACGTATAGCAACTGTAACCTTTAGTCCTCACCCAACTAATTACAGAATTGGAGAGTTCCAGGTAGACCCCAGAGACTGACAGAACAGGTCATATTCCCTCTTCACACATACACAAACACACACTTGAAAGATGACAATGATAAACAAAGGTCAGATGATAAAGAAAGTTCTCGACAAATGGACTTCAAATGACATCCGTATATAAAATATGAGAGCAAAACGGTATTTTTGCAAGGTTAGCGGATGTATTGGGTCCTCTGGAAATGTTGCATGAGCCTAGCATTAGAACATGGTACATTGACGTGTAAACAGAAAATGTGTTCAGCCGTGCGCATCTCCTCCAAGCCAAGGCGCTTAAGGGAGAGGGAAGAACAGTGCAAATGTATAAAGAGGATTACGACACATTCCTCTATGCATCTACATGAAAAATAACGTGGGGTATAAAGTTATTCTTGGCAATCATTTGCATTAAAGTGCATATGATGGCTGGAGTGTACTTTTAATAGGAAGGATCTGACAGCCTGGAATGGATATAGCTGGTTCTTGTACTGTCAGAGGCCAGCTCTCCAACCAACAGCTTGGAGAAAGAACACAGGAGAAAGTCAGCACTGGCATGCAAGTAACTGTTGGTGGGTTCACTTGCCCTCCCAAAAAAACAACTTTGCAAACCTTTTGTTTATTATAAGAAAGGTTTGCTTAATTGATTTATTAAGAGCTTAAAAGGCCTGCTTTACGAAGGGTTGCTATGTCTCTAACCTGCTTGTTTATTACATTTCCTTAGAGGAACATCTCTACTGATAAACCCAGGGTTTGGATTGACTTGCCAGCAGGACTGGCTATTGATACATGCTTTAGCATTTTTAAATGTAATATAAAAATGCAACATCTAACAGTGTACCTATCTTTTTTTCTTTACATGTATTTATGACACTTTTAGTGATTGATTTTGAAGACTCTCCTGGTGCTTGTTAAATAACCACATGTGGCAAATACAAACATACCTCATGGTTTGACCTAGAATATCAGGGTGTTCAATAACTCAGGGTATAGGACTGGGCAAAATCACAGTGTCACACAGTCTATAACTAATTCCTTCTTATTATACTCTTCTTTAAATGGTTTCAGTACAACCAATAACTGGTATATCAGAGTTGAAATTCCTCCTTGAACACAAGTGTCTTAAATCAGAATACATCAATCTTCTGACAAGTAATGGTTTTCATATGGATCCTTATTAGAACCATTTGGTTGCTCCTATTAACATCCCAGTACAATAGAATCTTTGTGATTTAGTATGAAAGGATTAATATTTGAAGAGTCTCAGGGTCAACTCATTTAGAAAGTTCCCAGGTATCATGGCATACTCTAAACATTTGTACTGTTTAAGATCATCACCTAGAAAAGGAATATATTTTTTATAATAATGCACAAACAGTCACTCATTGTGAATTTAACACACATGTAACTAAATACAGTATTATAAACACCACAGTAAAGTTAAATGCCAAATCCATCCTAAATAAAATGATTTACTGGTGTTAAATATGAATTTATTAATATTTTTATAGGTGCTGCAATTAATAATTTGTAGTAAATGGCTGCTCTAGTGTCCCAGACATGAGTCCTATCAAGGATTCCATAATAAAATAATTTTTACTTACCCTACCCTTTGGGGTCACTTAGCTGTTTTCATGGAAAACTAGAACATTTGTAGCTGTGCTAACACAATTGCAAAAGGGTATTCTAACGACCATTGATGGAGTGCCATTCAGGCATCCCCATTTACAAGCTTACTCTGAGTGGGAAGGTCCTAATATGTCACTGGGGTTGTCAAAGTTGAGTGAGGGACATACAGTAGCAACCTTGCATAGTTAACGGGGACATTTAAACAGGTAACAAGTACATATTGTTAATGGACATTTAAAACAGTGGCCTAACTACAGGGGTCACAGCGGTAGCAGCTGCAAAAGGGCCAGGGCCTGGTGCGACCTTTGCAACCTCTTGTTCCTGTCTCAGTGTACCGGTTCAATATTGTTTAGAAAGGGCCCTTCCGACCTGGATTGCTCAATTCACCCCGCAGTGAAACCGAGGCAGCCGGAGAGAAAGCTGCGGGAGCAGTGAGAGGTAAGTAGTAGCGGGGTGGGGTATGGTATGTATGTATGTATGTCAGAAAGATGTGTAATCGTGTGTGTGAGCATTGATGTATAATTGTGTGTGTGAGCATGGATGTGTAAGTGGGATGAGATGGAGTGTGTGTTAGAATGAATGTGTACATGTATGTATGTATGAGTGAGTGTGTGTAATTTGTGTAAGTGTGGGGAGGCAAGGGGCAAAAAAGTCAAGTTGTTTGGGGGCAATGATGGCACACACCAGCTGTTGAAGTTGGTGGGCCCCGGGGCAATTTTCGCATCAGTGCCCTGTGGTTCCTAGTTACGTTCCTGAGTTAAAAGATGTTAAAAATGACAAGTTTGTTCTTTTAAATAAAAAACAAACAAAGGTTAGTTTTCTAGACATGTTGAATGTGTTAGCTCCTTTTTAAGGAAATAAACCACTTGAAATGAAAGCGCCATCATATGCATTTTAATGTACAGGACAACCAACTGTGACCTTGGCTAAAACGCATTTTAATATACATACAAATCAAATAAGTTCCATCTTACACTTAACCAGCTTTTAGGGCTTAAAAATATAAATGCATTGTATACTGTTGGATGTGTTAAGGACCACTGGATGTGTTAAGAAATGTTTCTTTAGATTGAAATACCAAATGGCATTGATTGGGTGTTGCTTGTTGCTGAACTGTAAATATGTTGGGAGTAATTTGGCTATGAGTAGGAGGGCCCTGAAATAAACAGTAGATTGCAAGTTGTCAAAGTTTACCACTTAGATGACACAAATGATACCCAAAAACTTGTACATGATATATATATATATATATATATATATATATATATATATATATATATATATAGCATGTGCCAATCCCACACAACTATAGTTAAACAATGAAGGTGCTGCAGGCAAGAAGGGTCCAAACATTTTGATTCTGTTTGTGTAAAAATGGATAACTATGTTTATACCATAAATATTTGGCAATATATTAATAGTAACCATAATGTTAACGGAAATTAATTGCCATGGCTTCTTTACAGGAGGCTATTGAGCATCTTAGGTCTGTCAGCTATACAACATGTCAGGCTATTGTTTCTATATGCCAAGAAATGAATACACAGTGGAATTTTTATTGCAAACTATGGGCCCCAAAGTTTAGAGCTGTCTCCATTATGTCCTACATTGAAAAGCACTAGCTTCTAGAGACACACAACCAGTGCTAATCTCAATAGCACATCACTGAAAAGTTCTGCTTAAAACACTACTGGGTCTATTCTAAACATCATAAAAAGTTTTTGAAAACTACCTTGAAATCTCCTGGATTCATTATTTTGTAAAATACCATGAAGAATTGGTTAATGAATTAATGGTTCAGCAGCTCATTTTCAAATTTCCAACTTTTGGACATCACTTTTTCTGCTTGTCAAAGGTTTGATACAATGTACAGTCTATGCTGTGTTACTGTAATCACTTAAAACTGGTTAAAAACACAGCTTGGGTCAGTTGTGCAAAAAAAGACATTCCTTAATAAAATAAAAAGGGTTTCTGACTGAAAGGCTTCCCTGTAAAGTTTTTACAGAGCCCAGTCTGGAGACGGAGACCACACTGGAATGATGTGGTATGAGTTTCCGCTACATTAGGGACCCCCTTGGCTTGGATCGCTACTAGAGAAATAAAAAAAACATGTAAACATATTTACTAAACATCACAAGGTTAACACAACCAGCAAGCTAACACGTGTCATCACAAGTAAAATATCCATAAATATTTATCAAAATCCCAGAATGATCATTATATAAATACATTGAGTTCAGTAAGGCTCTTTATGATAAACTGCACACATCATGGTCACCTATATACATCGCTGATAGTGTTAAAAGTCACATGTGGGTGACTGCACATGGTTAATGAGAGAAGTTGCCTGATGCACGCACAGAACAATAAAACAACCCAGCAGATCATAGCAAAGATCTGGTAACTTACCATCGTGTATCATCGTGATAGTGTTCCAGAACAGAATATCCAAAAAATGAGCCATTGGGACCTTGGAATACAATGGGATGATCCAAATCGATGTTATAGGAATAAACCGAAGTCAATGATATCACACCAAGCAGCAGTTTAAAAGGACTCCTCTCGGCTTTGCGTAGAGGTCTTCCAGCCATCCTGTGACAGATCCAAAAACCGCTAAAGCTAATTCAACTTCTTCAGAAGAAATCAGCTACAAGCCCCAGTTGGAAAAGCTGCCAGAATTGTTAACTATTTAGATCTTGATGTTTCCAGGGGTGGAAGAGGTGTGGCGGGAGGGTGAACTGTGACCAAAGAGCGGAGTGGAGACTTATTTTCTTTTACAACTGTGAAATCAAGACCAATCCTTTCAGCGAGGGAGTGGATTTTTTCATGAACTCTTGTCTCAGTCACCCAGACAAAAAAAAAAAAATCGAAGGTACTATGGAACCAGACAACAGGCGCCATCTAGTGTTATAAAGCTGAAGTGCCTCCTAATGATATTTAAGAATGTAGTGTATAGGAGAACCGAATAGAACATTTTGGGGCCACGCGTTCTTAAAAGTTGGATTATATGAAAGTATATTGGCTCCCTATACACCGTATCGTTAAAATAATTATGTAATAACAACTTTGATAATATATTTGATAAAAGTTTAAAAGTCCAAAACAACTATCCCCTTGTTCTTGTGTAGCTCTTTTTAATTGAACGATAATGCAGTTTGGGTTTTAATAACTAAAAATAATCATAAGTAAGCACATGGATATTATCTACAGTGATTACACTTAGAATCCTTCTTACATAAATTGAGATTTTGGAGCTTTGGTTATCTATGTGGTCACTGTTTATGGGTGCCATAGAATTTTTCAGTGTCACAGAAAACTTAATTTGGTTTGATGAGATATTTTGCATGTCGTATATTTTAAGGGGGTTTAACGTAGGCATTTTGTATGTTGCAGTACAGTGATTTGATTGATCACACATTCCAAGGCAAGGATGCAGCACCCAAATGTATGTTGAAGCTAATTACTTAATTACTGAAACTAATTACTAAAAAATACAAAAGTTAAAAAAGGTGTGACCTCACTGAAAGTCTAAAAAACAACAAAATTTGAGTGATAATAAGAAAAGGAAATACTACTGAATTTTGGGGGGCACTATTACAATAGCTACCACACAGTCCCATTTTTGGTGAACATGGATCAATTTGGGAGATCTTCTGATCTCCCCTGACTGGCATAGGGCTCTGTAGAAACAGTGGAGGTCTGCGCTGTTTGAGCACAAACCTCCATTGCAGCTCCTATGTTGCCTATACGCAAGCTGACCACCTTGAGGTAACTCTTCTGCAATGCGTGTAGCTGAGTCTGGTCTTGCTCACTTCATGCTTTGGCCTTCCAGACTTCTGATATTATATTGATATGGTACACCATACAAAAAATTAAATGGTGAGTGTATCAACAACAATTAACAGAAATGGGAATGGCTGAACTTGATGGACATGTCTTTCTTCAGCCTATGTAACGTTGTAATATGCACACATGGTGTCCCCTTATGTGTATGTGTTTATAGATTATCAAGAATTAAGTAAAAAAATCCAATGGGGGGGGGTATGTTGTGGTGCAAAACCAATGACAAAGCCAATCTCGGATAGACACTGTCTTCAAACTGAAAAAAATTCTATAAAAGTAGTATGTGTATCCTAAAACTGTATAACCCAACGTGCCTGCACAACAACATTTTCCCAATTCAAAGTGTATATATTAATGACAATTACAAGCTATAGTCTCAAAGGCCACCTGAACTAAGTTCATAGCACTTAACGGTACAGAGAAAACAAGGAATTGTCCTACTGCATAAGTTTTGGGTCCTGGAAATAGCCAGCTTCTTAACTTTAACATCACAGGATGGTTGCAGATAAAGTAAGCTTCCAGTTTGGGTGCAAAAATTGGCATGGAAATCAAACTTTTCCTCAAAGGAAAAAAATCTTTCATGATTAAATGCAGTTTGGATGTAGTAATGTAATGGTACATCTGAGAAAATGTTTACTATTGTTCCAATAACTACATTATGGTGGGCTATGTTGTACTTTGTTGATCGTCCTTACTTTTGAAGTCCCCTAAACGTTCTTTTACTCATAGACCTTCATTGGGTGGCTGTTCCGTTGTGGTCCTTTGAAATTAACTTTTGTTCACTCAAAAACCATACCTAAACCTTTTGTTAAAGTAAATGGTACCTGAAAATTTACAAACTGGATTCTCTGGACAAGTTGCAGACAGTTATCTGTCACTAAAAGTCACTCATGTCTCTTACTTGGTCCTGGTGCTGTGCTAATCCAATATATGCATGGTGATATATTGGATAAAAAGGCAGGATTTTTTTTCGGGGGGGGCAACATTGTTAGAATTGTCCCAAATAAAGGGCCCATATTGGAAAGCCCCAGTTAGTTGCATCCTTATGAATCATACGCAATATATCCAAGGGGGGGGGATATTAGGCAATTCACATTCTAACTTGGCGCAGAAGGGATCAAGCATGTACCTGTGCCATACTTACATTTTAAAGTCAACTGTATGACTTAACCGTAAGTAATAAAAATTTGCATAATGACATAATGCAATGCAGTCATGTTACATATACAAAAATGTACAATGGATTCCAACAGTCAGATAAGGAGGTACGTTTAGAATAATGCCATCTTTATTATGGTTGTTAAGAGCATGCCATAATAACACAGCTTCCAAGACATGCGAAGTCTAATTTCTCATGTGGCCTGAAGGTTCACAGTTTAAGCAGTCAACCATACAACTTTAGTGACAAACTGATAATCTTTATAAAAGCTTTTAAATCTCATTTGCTTTCCTGGAATTAGTCATTCAATTTCTTCTGGGAGGCTTTGGTTGACCCACACAGAAAAAACAGTGATTGGATTAGAACTAAAATAACATTTACATTTGAAAGCAGTGGCAAGGCCTCTGTGTTTGAGCTGTTTTCGGCATGTTTATAAAAATATGAAAAATATTTTATTTTAAAAGCACAAAAGTAGGGAAAACTGGGTTCATGGTATTTGCTTATTGGTTTTCATCTGCTCCCATATTTTATTTTCTTTTGCAAACAGTGCCATGTTGAGCAACTAGATTAATTTCTTTTGTTTTGGGCATGTGGGTGACAGTTCAATTTAAAAATGTGTTTCCACTTGTAACCCTGTTTTATGATTGCTATGTACAATTATTATCACTCCAACCACAAACTTGTTCTTGACAATATAAATCACAAAGTATGGGCCCTCATAATACTCCCTCTCCATATTATAGCAAAGATGACTAGGTCTTCTTGTTATGCTTGGTCTTGTGCAGCAAAATGCTCATGTTTTTCATGAAACTGGAAGAAAGAAACATATGCTGCCATCTCACTCAAAAGTGAGGCACATCTCTTTAACGTTTCTAGTTTTTCAATAACCTGGGCTTTGGTATTGCCTTGGAATATTTCTTGTTCCACGTTCCATAAGAAATGACAGCAAAAGTAGATGTACATATTGTAAAAAAGGATTACATGAATTATGTTGTGTCAATTTACATATATCTTGGTTCATTCTTAAATTTCTATTAAAAAAATAATATACCTAATAAATAATATGATAAACCAGCATAAATCAGTAGTGGTATGTACAGCTAAGCAATATTTCACTGAAGTTTTATGAAGTTTGGCATGCAAACCATTGTCACGCATTCCACGTTGATCACACATGCTGTCACCCATAGATTTATAGGAATACAAATTAGATGGGTCCAAAAAACCTAAGACGTTTCCCTTATCATATTTCATGACTTTTTTACATTATTTTATTAGCAGCTTTAGTGGCATGTTCTTTATTACAGGGTCTAAATTGTATGCAATATGTGTGATAATTGTTTATCAGCAACTTTAGTTGCATGTTGTTTATTACAGTTTGTTATTACAGATTTCAATTTATATTTAATCTAAGAAAATGGGCAAAGGGAATTTAAATAGTGCGAAAACCCTGGCAGCAAACGCCTTGTAGGTTAATAATTGTGGGGTGATCACCTCCCCCAAGCGTAAAGGTACCAAACACCTACCTGATAGCTACTTCGCAGGCCCTCTCCTAACATGTATCAGATCATTCTGGAGGTCAGGACACAGAACATATTCATGCTAAAATTGAGAATTTATGAAAGCTTAATCATATATCTCATATGATTACTCTGAAGATGCTAGGTGTTCCATCCCCTGTGTGACCCCAGTGCCTGGTCCTCTGTAGGATTTTATGACACCTAGCACAGGGTGTCTGGCATCCTTTGAAGATACCCTTCTTGGATGCTCTTCCTGCCCCACTGATTTTATCATGGGGTCTGGCCAGGTTTCTAGATGACATTTATGGCCTAAGAAAAAAAAGGTTAAAATTTCTGGTATTTATGCAAGACCCATGTTAACCCTTATAATACCCTCCACATAGGCATCTTGCATGAGAGTGGGACAATTGTTTATCAATGAAATTCCTCACTTATATTATTATTATTTATTGTTTTATTGTTTTATATAGCGCCATCAAATTATGTAGCGCTGTACAATGGGTGGACAGGACAAAATACATAGTATGTAACATAACAATTTGACTTACAGAGACAACAGGTGAGAAGCTTACAATCTAGAGCGAGTATTTTACAAAGTTTATAGAATCTAGAATGGCCTGTACTTCATATCCAAGATGTGAATTCACCTTCACTGGTTTAGGACGGGTGTTTTTTTTAGCAAATTTATTGCAGATAAGAAGCTTGAACAAAGAGACATAAAAGACACAAGTTGAAAAAACGGGCGAATTAAGAAGCAATTTATATGCCACACGTTTGATTAGACAAAGGACTCAGAGAGGAGGGGCCCATTCCAAGGCCTTACGTGTCAACAAGGAGATAATGTACCCCACTTTAACCCTTTCGGAAGTGAACATTTGATGGGAAAGTTGAATTGGATTGAACATTGATTCAGAAATCCCGTACAGGCATTGGATTCTCCACTGTGCCGATTGGGAGCTGGAAGCTTTAATGGTAATGGAAAGAAGAGAACATCTGCAGGAGTTGCCCTAAGAGCAGTGGATTTCGCTGGAGCAGAAGCGCCTTGAGGTGCACTGGAACCAGGATCTGATCTTGATATCAATACTTGCATGGCATGGGTAAGGTGATCAGGATGATCCCAACAGTGTGGAGGCTCAGAGTATAGGTGGCAAAGCACTGTAAGCATAGCTGGATACCTGTAAAAGGAATAATGCAGTTAGATATCAAGGGCAGCAGGACAGGTAATACCGGATGCCGGGTTAGACAGTCAGAGCGAGGTTCAGTACACTAAGCGGGTAGTCAGACAAGATACAAAATCATTAGACAGAGGGTGGTCAATTCACTAAATAGGTTATAGAGGACCACACTAACGTTAAGCAGAATAGTAGTTCCAGGTTCAAATCTGGTGTTGAGCTTGCCCTGCCTCTTGTTGGGCATCACAGATGGCTCAGCAGCCCGGACCACACTGGCAGCTGTCGTGTAGTTAGATCAGAGACGATCGCTCTGGCTAGCTGGAATTCGGCTACCAGTAGCAGGGCTCTGCTTTGTAATACCAGGAAATATACCCCCACCCAGCAAACTGCAGGAATGTTTGTCCGTACGTAGGTCTAAGTTCCATGATTCCCACTGCCTGATCTCTGTTTGTCCAAAAAATGCTGCTAAGCTCCAGTTTCTTGCCTTGCCTCGTTTAACCTTGGCTCTGCAGAGCACTTGCTTTAATAGACACATGTATACATCCCCAGGTACATCTTCTGTGGACTGTAGGATCCTGCTATCCAGGTGTTCTGTCAGTTGCCCATCAATCCCACTTGATAATTTACCTTTACCTACCCAGGATGGCATATCTACCTAAATGTGGTTAGAAGTAGAAGGCATGTACTTCTGCAAAGGTCCTATATCAGTCTCTACTGACATGTAAGACAAAATGTTTATTCTGAGTAGCCTTAGTAAAAATTGCCTTGCTAAACAGCCATATGTATACAATAGACATAAGCAGAAAATGGGATATGTTTGGTCAGGGTTGTGTGGCCTCCACTTCATGCCTTTGGTTTTGCCTTCTGGGTGGTGGTCCCTAAAATATGGAGCAGTAGACACATGCCTAGTGGAAAGTGGTGAATTAATTACATGCATAAGCCACACAACGTTCCTCTCTGAAGCCTTTCTGAGGAAACAACTATTCTCATGAAACTTGAGTCCGTAGTGTAGTAAGTGTGGTAGTTAATCCATTGATCATTAGTTATAACGATACCTGGGAGCTTCTCGGCTCCGGCTACCTGGAGCCTTCCCTTGCGGGACACAGCCAGGACTTCCCGCTGACGTCGGGGGTGTTCCCGCTGACGGCAGGGGGAACACCCCCATTTACAGGAAAAATGGGTGGGGAGTGGGACGTGTCAAGACCCCGCGACCCGGAGGATTCTGGTCTTGACCCGGAGAACCGGAGGAGCAGCGCTCACCAGACAATCTCCGGGTCAAACCCGGAGAGTTCCCAGGTATGGTTATAACAATGCCATATAGGACTAACATCATTAACTCTCAAGTTGCTGGTGTAGAATATTGTAGAATATAGTTTATTGTTAATGTAATTGAAATTGCTAAGATATTGGGGCATGATCACAGAACCATGAAACGTTTTGTTGCAAATAGTCAACAGGGTCACAAGAAACGTGTTGAGGATAAAAGACGCAAATTAACTGCCAGAGATTTGAGAAGAATCAAACGTGAAGCTACCAGGAACCCATTATCCTCCAGTACTGGATTGTCCAGAACTGCAACCTATCTGGAGTGTCCAGAAGTACTCAAGAAGTGTTCAGTGCTTAGAGACATGGCCATGGTACGGAAGGAGGAACCCCGACCACCACTGAACAAAATACATAAGTTGAAATGTCAAGACTGGGCCAAGAAAGACAGAATTTTCGAAGGTTTTATGGACTGATGAGATGAGAGTGACTCTGACGGTCCAGATGAATGGGCCCATGGCTGGAACAGTAACAGGCACAGAGTTCCACTTCGATACCAGCAAGGTGGAGGAGGGGTACTGGTATGGGCTGGTATTATCAAAGATGAGCTAGTCGGACCTTTTCGGGTTGAAGATGGACTCAAACTCAACTCCCAAACCTACTGCCAGTTTTTAGAAGACACTTTCTTCAAGCAGTGGTACAGGAAAAAGTATCCATCTTTCAAGAAGAGCATGATTTTTATGCAGGACAATGCTCCATTGTATGCATCGAAGTACTTCACTGCGTGGCTAGCCAGTAAAGGCCTTTAAGATGAAAAAATAATGACATGGCCCCCTTCCTCACTTGACCCAAACCCTAATGTGGACCATTTTTAAACAGCAGATTTACACTGAAGGGAAACAGCACATCTCTCTGAACAGTGTCTGGGACTTATGACTGTTATTAAAAAGAAGGGTGGCTATATTGGTGGCTATATTGTAAAATGGGAAAATTATCTTTTTCATTTAGTTGCATAATAATTCTGCACACTAATAGTTGCCCAATAATTGTGCACACATATATATTCTCCTAAATATATATATTTCTTAAATATTCAGGTTTAAGGTTTCTTAACATTTTGGATTGAAGAGAGCACTGTAGTTGTTCAATAATAAAATTAATCCTCAAAAATATAACTTAATAGCTTAATAATTGTGCACACAGTATATGTTCCAATGACACATTGTGTTCGCTAATCCAAGTTTAAAAGGCTAATTGATCATTAGAAAACAGTTAGAAAGTTCCTTGTTTGCCATGAAAACAACTAAGTGACCCTAATCTATTGAAGGGTAGTGTACATAATCTTTAAGGCCACTTAAAGCAAAACCAATATATTGCATATTGACTCTGGTCAAAGGCATTATAAAAATACATAGCTTCAGTTGAATGTGATAAAACTATTTGTTTAAGTAACTGTCAGAGAACTGGGTCCAGACGACTGTAAAGACCCGGTTCCGTGACAGTAACATTCTTACCTCAAACAAAACAAGTCAATTTCAGATTACACTTCCTTTATTATGGATATTTATTATTATACTTCCTTTATTATGGATAATGATTTTACTACCGACTGCACTCTTAAAAAGAGAATCAGCAACTTAATTAAAGGGGAGATATATTAAATTATACATAATCTTTGACAAATTAGAACCAATCTACTTGTTGACAAAAAAAAATATGGCTAGGCCAAAATAGTGAATAGTGAACTAGTTTCATGGAGATTTTTCTACAGCGCTTACACTCTGTATGGTGATTGTTCAATACGATCTAGGGAGAGTTGTTATTTTTATGAATAAAGTTCTCAGTAGAACGCGCACGAAATGTGAACCATTTTCCCCTATCAAAATAGCTAACACTCTTTACAAACTTGATAAATAGAAGTTATTGTTCTTCTGGGGTTTCCCAAGTATTGCATGAATTTAATCACGTGAAATAATAAACACAGAAAAGCTGAATAATAAAAAGCAGATGTTTTATGGCTTGTATTATGAATCTACAAAATCTTCTATGGAATTTGGACAACTGACCAAAGCTAATTGAAAGATGCTTATTTTTAGATTGATCTGAAAAGGAATAGCTTCACGTAGGGTTCCAAAGCACGATGCAGTTTCGCTGAAAATTAACTGCTATGTGTTATAGTGCTGTTGTTATGCAGTCACTACAGTTTGTTTTGCTTCAGAAGAGTGTGTAAAGTCTACTCAGGCCACCTGCTGGTTGTATTACAGTGCATTTTCATGAAGATGTTTACATTTTTGATTAGTAAGATGCAACAGTGGCTGAATGACACAATATACAACAGTACACAAGAGATGGCTGTTAGGTGTATACCTCTCGCTTATCAACAAAACAGCCCTGACAGAATATGAGAAACTGGAGAGCCCTGAGAAGGAAACTCGAGAGACCTGAGGATTTAATGGTATGTAGGGTCCTAAAGAAATAAGGGCGAATAAAGAATGAACAGGTCTGAAAGAGAACCAACGGGATTAGTGGGAGAGGGGAAAAATGTTCATGTACTTAACTAAGGCCCACCATGCAATGATTGGTCTAGGGTGAAGCTTAGCTTAGTGTGTATTTACATTTTGTCCTGTTTATATTTTTACATTTTTTCCTATTTACATTTTTATTGGTGTTTTTGTGTGTTTACACCTTCTGAGGAAAATTTTTTGTCACAGCACATATGAATAAATGATGCTTTTATAAAATCTGCATGCTTTTTGTCCTTTCACTCACGATTTTTCCTACCACCTTGTGTCTCATTAACGTAGTAAATACATGATGTATGTCTCTGCCCATATAAATTCGCACTGCTTACTCATGTATGTCTTTTCACAATATGTCCCATAGACTTGCCAAGCTTTCTGTCCCAGACCTATTTCTGTGATTATTACAGAACATGGACACTGGATTGCTATGGTGTTCAAATAATGCTCCATGGTATGGTGATCAAAATTCAATTTGCTGTCATTTCAGAAGACGTTTTTCAACTCACGCTTCCTTCAATGTATGTTATTTATGCATTTATTTTCCACCAGATGCAGATAGCATTTGAAGCTGGGCCTCCCATCATTTCTTAAACTTTCTTTCACTCTTTACTTCCCTCTTATGGGGCATTGCTGTTGTGGGGAAAAATCCTAGAGAGAAAATTGGAAATTTATTGATAATAGAATTTGGTTAAAAATTTCATTAAATGGATATAGCTGTTTTAAGGTTAAGCACACAAAATATTAAAAGCATTTAAATTAATATTTTTTCTTGCCTAATTCTTTTAAAGTATTGTTATGGAAGCAGGTTGTGTTCATTTGAGGATGTTGTAAAGTTGCAGCAAAGTACTGCATCTCTGAACAAACTGTACATGTAACACTGTTACTTTTAATAAAATATTTGTAAAAACATTTTGCACTGTTACATCATTTTATTGGGGCAAGACACTACTTAATCAACTAGACCAAGGCCGACCTTAGGGGTTCAGGCTCCCTCATCATCACCCCCCTGAGTCCCTTTGTCCCCTCCTTCACAGTGCCACGCCTCTCTACGGAGATCAGCGAAATCAGAATCAAAGCCAGTAGTCTGGAGCCAGAAGGGAAGTCAGCCAAGCCAGGTCACACACAGGAATATACTGAATAGCAGGAGATGCACTTGGTATCTGGAAACAACACAAGGGTAAGAAGGTAATGAGCATTGCTGCTTAACCCCTTCAATCCCAGGGGTTTTTGGTACCTCAAGTCCCGGAGCAATTTTGCCATTTTTGCGATTATTCTCTTTTCCTGTGAAAAGTGTACCCATGTAAACTATATATTGTGTTTTCAAGGAGAGATAGAGCTTTCTTTTGATACCATAGTTAGATGATTAGCTGAAAATTTAGAATGATACATTTTGTAAAAACTAGCGAAAATTAGGTAAAGTGATGGAAAATCCCTTCCAAGTTTATCAATTCAGGTGCCCTGATTTCAGAAATACCTAATTTATATAGGTTTTACATACTTTCCCAGCACTTATAGGGAACATACTATAAGGTGTACATTATTCGTAGAATTTTTATGCTTATGGCTTAACGGGTTTGGGGGTTGTGAACGGGGGCAGGAGGGTTATACTGGGTAGATGTTGTGTTAGGGCAATGGGATGTAAGGTTTATTATTATTATATTTTTTTACATTTTTTTTAATTTTATATATATCTTTTATATATATATATATATATTTTTTTTTTAAATAGTTATTGGTCCTCTTAGGGACCTCTTGAACATGTTATTAATGCCAGTGATGTCACAATGACATCACTTAGCTCACTTTATTGTTTTTTAAAAATTATTATATATTATTTTAGTGATTATTATTATTATTTTAAAATCACTAACCCTTTTTTTTTTCTCCTTTTCGTTTTTCAGCATGGGAGGAGGGTAAGAAACATGGTTTGAGAGATTGAGTGAGACAGTGTGAGTAAAAGGGCCCACACATTTTGGGAGAAAATTCTGAGCTTTTTGCTTTGTGGAGAGTCTGGTCTCGTCTTCCTGGCTTTGTACGAATCGCCAAATTTGACAATACTCTGTAAATTTGCAGTATGTACGAATCTAATAGGCAGGTCAATGTCAGTTTAAATGATTTTCCTGAGACCGGCACAGTTTTTGCAGAGCAGTTCCAGCATTAATGATACACAATATTTAACCTGGAACACCTGCGGTCTGAGGAATGTTACTCATACTTCAGTATTTCATTGTGGAGACTTCAGGATGGCTCTTAACTACCAGGATATTGATAAATATCCAATTCCCTACTTGATATCACATAATTTTGTATCATATTTCAGATATTTGTCTTGTGCTATTCATTATTACGATGGTGTAAAATTTTGCCTCAATAAAATTGTTACAAAAAATATCCAATTCCCGAAACTGAAGAGATTCTCGTCTATCAGGCAGGGGGACAAAACCAACGACTTAAAACAAGCATACTGTAATTGCAACTGGAAGATTGATAATAAGGCCCTAGCAAAATTCACAATTGTAACAGAGCCTAAACTACTCTTGACCATATTAAATTAAGGTAAGTGTATATCAATAACAACTGTGAGATTGCAGAGATATTCTTTGTTTCTGAGAGCTTATAACTTTTGAATACAGTGTAGACCTCAGGACAAACACCAGAATGTAGGTGCAGTATCTCGATTGCTGCTGCCAGGAAACTCACCTGACTTGTGTATGGAATGTAACCTTACTACCATTTCATTCTTTGTCAAATGGTGTAATTGCTGCTGCCACTAAAAATGATATGAACTTAAAGAAGATCATGCATTACATACAGAAAGGCTGGCCAAAAGATGATTTTGCCAGACTTAGGTCCGTTTAACTCAGATGGGAATTCTTTTCTGGAGGTAAGGGCGGACTGGCAGCCTAAGGCCTGGGGGGCAAGCCTAGTCAAGTGGCCAATTGCACCACCGAATCAGCCCACCATCCATGCCCATCTTTTCTAACACATATTGATGTAATGTGATGGGATTGGGAGTACATCAGTTCATTAAAAAAAAAAAAGTCATCATACACAGGATGCCTGAAGCCACACACCAGGACAGGCTCTGCCACACGGACACATAAACACACACACCAGGACAGGCTCTGTCACACTGACACCCAAACACACACAACCAGGGCAGGCTCTACCACACTGACGCCCAAACACACACCAGGAAAGGCTCTGCCACATGGACACATAAACACACACACACCAGGACAGGCTTTGTCACACTGACACCCAAACACACACACCAGGACAGGCTCTGCCACACGGACACATAAACACACACACACCAGGACAGGCTCTGTCACACTGACACCCAAACACACACACCAGGACAAGCTCTGCCACAGGAACATCCCACAAGAGCTGCAGTTTTGGTGATGCTCTGACCCAGTCATCTAGCCATCACAATTTAGCCCTTGTCAAAGTCGCTCAAATGCTTACGCTTGCACATTTTCCTACTTCTAACACATGAACTTTGAGGATGGAGTTTGAAATATATATATATATATATATATATATATATATATTAGGGGGAGAGGAGATGTGGTGTTTGAAAGTGTGAAGGATGAGCTGCAGTATTCCTGAAAGGATTTGAGTAATGCTGTTGTCTCTCTCAAATGACACACCCTTTGAACACCCTCTCTAACGGATAACTGTAGTATATAAAAATGTTGAATGCATAAATTAAGTATCCTTATTATGTAGCAACTTAAATATATGGCAGTGTGTTTTAGTGTTGAATATCTAATTTTGCTAGGGTCTGGATGTGTGTTATTGTCAGAGTGCATTAGTGTGCATCTAAGTGAGAATATATGTGTGTTAGTGTTGAGTGTAGTGTGCCTGGTAGTGTTTGGATATGTCTGTGGGCATGTTAGTCTGAGTGTCTCGGTGTGTGTTACTGTGTCTCAGTGTTGAATGTCTAATTGTGTTAGTGTCATGTGTCTGTGTGCCTGTATGTTATGTGAGTGTCTGGGTGTGTGTGTTAGTATAAGTTTCCCTCCTGAGGGCAGGCTCTGTATCTGGCCCCTATTTGGGGAGGGGATACATGCCCCCTCACATATCACCTAAATAGCAGAGGCACCCTCATTTATACTAAGGAGATGCAATGGCCCAATTTCACTAAATGTTGATGTTACAGCGATACATGTATTACATGCCTCAGATAGACAGACAGGCGCATACCCTGTTAATGGAGATGCTAAGTGCTAACAACTCAGATAGGAAATATCCATGAAATGCCAATGAGATGGAGCTATTCTCCTCAGTCTCACCTAATGTTCCAAGCAGTTTCTTTGCATGTAATCAGACACTGACATGCACTTTTGCCCTGTGGTAAAGATGCCCTGGTTACGGTTCCAATTCTGCTGTTTTATTTAACCTCATGCTCAAATGCCCAGCATTGAGCTTAAGGAAGTGGTCATGGCTAAGGAGCACGCCTTTCACTCAACTTATTTAAAGATGACAGAGAAATGGTGACTATTTACTTTTAGCAGCAGCTGCCTCTAGCATTAGGAGCGAGCTATCTTCATGGCGGACTTACAAAAGTAATAAATACATTAAAAATTAACTTTTTTAAGAATAATATTTGTTTTATGTTATAGTTACATCACCTAACATGAACTGTATTGTGTATGCCTCCACAGAGACCAGTGCCTTTATATCAGCACGCCTTCTTGATAAGTAAAATAGCTAAAATAACACCAGCTGTAGAGGGGAATATTTGTGTGGATTTTAGAAGCCATAAAAGGATTTATTTTGTATCTGAAAATATTCTTTTCTTCTTGTCTGTACTATTTCATAACGTCTACTGTTCTTGTCCAACTTTCAGCGTTTAGCAATTTGGAGTTTAACACACACACACTATAAGCTTGCAGATATTTTTTATGCTTATTTAGGCAAAATATTTTAAGATGATATCATTTATTTGTGTAAGAGCTTGAGCATTAAATCACCCTTTAAATTTAGCATGTTGGATAATTAGATGAAGTCAGTGCATTCTAGGAATAAATAATGAAATGCATTTTTTTTATTAATGGTTGCATTACAAGGCAAGCATTGTCATTTGACCTCAGTTAAAGTCAGGACTCCCAAAAGAGTCAGGGCTCAGATAACTTTTGTTTACCAATAGTCTAGAAATATTGGAAGGGCTCCTGTAGTCATATAACACATTTTCATAGCGAGGATGGCTGGGTGTAAAATTTTTTTAAGCTTGCAAGCAGAGCAAGCTGAAGGATATTAATTACCGTATTTGCTTGATTATAAGATGAGCCCCCAAAATATGAATATTAATTTAGGAAAAAAAGACGACCCTATAGGAAAAAAGATTTACTAGTAAATATTAATTCATGTAAACTATTTTTTCATATTTAATAAAAGCTATGATTGAGGATTTTTTGTTTTGTTTTTATTTCCTTTTATTTGCCAACCTGCCCCCCAGTTATGCACATCTGCCCCCAGGCTTGCCACTCTGCCTCCCTGACATGCCTTATACCCCCCCTATATGCCACTCTGCCTCCCTGATATGCCTTTTACCCTCCTATATGCCACTCTGTCTCCAGAAAAGCCTTATGCCACCCAGAGAATACTCCCCCCTCCCGACTTACAAGTGCTTCTGACTCCCTGGTGTCTGGCGGGGGTAGCGGATGTTCCGCCGGAACTTCTATGAGCACCGGAAGGTCATGTGGCGTTCATCGAGCGGACACCTGGTGTAAGTGCCGGCAGCAGCTGAGGTTACCAGACAGGAGGATCCAGGTCCCCTGCAGTGCTGTCTTATAATCAAGCAAATATGGTAGTATAAAAGGAAATTTGGTATGGTAGGTGTGTTAGTTCCAGCAATGACGGCCATAAATAAGGTTATACCATCAACATTGCTGGCAATGAAAGAGGATGTGGTTAGAGAGCACTGCAAATATTTGAATCAGTGTTCCATTGCAGTACGAAGTATTGCAGCTCTCCACTTCAACAGATTGTGAGGTGACGGCACTGTGTCTCCCCTACCATCCCATGATCACCACTGCCCATAAGCAAGTGAATGGGATGGCTACAGAGGTATGCAAGCCACTAGGCTGGTGGCAAAGTGAGGACTCTTTTGTTAGTACTGTTCTGACTGCGCTGCAATGGGGAAAAGGGGAATTTGCCCTAGGGTTGGAGTTGTCAAATTAGAAGAGAAAAAGAACTGGCTTCAAAACAGCATTTTAGGAAAAGTCCGCCTTTCCTTGGAGCCATGGTGCCATTATCCTCTAATCAATTCAGCACATTGTTTACATTATGCCATCACACTACAAAGGTCTGTACACAAGTACTGAACAAGTTAAATGTACGCATAGAATTCACTCCAGCAATGAAAAGATTTACTACATACACGGAGGTTCTGCACTCTGGCAATGAAGATGTTTACTACACATAGACGTTTTTCACTCCAGCTTTTACTACACGCAGATATGAAAGTTGCGCTTCAGCATCAACTGGGTTAACAGCAAACATATTTAAGTTTTACACTACAGCATTGAAGAAATTAACTACACTTATTGGTTTTAAAATATGAGAGACTGGGCTGTTCTAACACAGCCTTCGTCCAGAGAGCCCGAGAGACCCAGAACAAGCAGAAGGGGCAGCGTGACCAGGTGTGCTAAGGTGGTCAGCTTCAGGCAGGGAGGGTAATGTAAGCAAGGCAGGAAGAAATGGAGAGTTCCAGCACGGGCCTTAAAAGGACAAAACGGCCTCTGGACATTCTCTTTGACAGAAATTATCAGTGGTGTAACACCTTTAGCTTTTTTGTATGCTGATATAAAAAAATCACATATTGTTTTTTTTACAGCTTTCTGCTATGGCAGAGGACAACCTGGAGACCCTGATTACTCAGATCAGGGCCTCTGCGCATGCACATGACACCCATTGTGTTGTGGCTCATTTGGGGCAGCTAGGAGCTTCTGATGCCCCCTTACAGCTTGCCTTAGGGCACCCGGTGAAAGGAGAATTAGACACCCATCTATTTGAGCCCTGGGACGGAAGACAGAGTGGCACCGAGGCTTAGGATAGGGGGGCATCATGTAAGAGGCCTGGCAAAAGGGAGTCTGCATAGACCCAGAAGAGTAGGGTGTCCCAAGGTGTCAGTCATTGGCGGCTGTCTGATCTGGTTCTGAAGAGGAGACATTGTCATCTGGAGTTAGGCCTGTGTGGAGGTCTGGAGTGGTCTAGAAGGCCTGGGTCTTGTTGATGGTGCACACCGGAGGGAATGATTTATGTCACAAACCCTTATGTATCTTGATGAGGGAGATCAAATGTGATTTGTTGCAGCTGTGGTCCCGCTTTAAGGCCCTGATCGTAGCCTGGTCCCATATTGTTCCTTGTTTGTTTTGGAGGGTTGCTTGTTCATTACAGGGCATTGGTAGGACATGGGCTAAGAATAATAGGGCATTTTTTTTATTTGATAGCAGGTTTGGGGTATTGTGGTTGTCAATGTGAAGGCAACAGACGGCAGTAGGCCTCAGAAAATTGGTGGGCAGGGGCAGAGTCCCTTAGGGGTCATAGTATTACTAGATGCCAGTCTAAGGTAATGTTGACACGTGTTATTATATTGTTAATATTTAAGGGGGGCTTTGGACCGAGTTTAACTGATTTTTAGTATATAAATATTTCTTACTGAAACTGTTAGTAATTACGTGATTGACAAAGTTAGGGTTTGGGATAATTTTAAAAGTGCAATAATGAGTGTCACAGTGTTGTATCAAGACGCTACTAAAACGCTGTGGCCATTAGTGATGTCCGGATCATGAACGAATCGTTCATTTGATCCGGTTCTTTTTAGTGATCCGGGTGAATCGGTTCACTAGACCGAACGATTCATTTGTAGCGGTTTAGTCTGTGAATCATGCAGCTGTAACCTGATCCTAGAGCTGTGAGTCATCTGCAGAGCACTCAGACACAGACTCTGGGGTCAGGTTACAGCTCATTAATTCACACAGGAACGATGACTCATAGAGTCAGAGAGTCGTTCAAAGAGTCGAATGATCCGAAGAGTCGAATGATCCGAAGAGTCGAATGATCCGAAGAGTCGAATGATCCGAAGAGTCGAATGAACCGAAGAGTCGAATGATCCGAAGAGTCGAATGATCCGAAGAGTCGAATGATCCGAATTTTACAGGGATCCGGATCTTACAAGGATCCGAATCTTACAGAGATTCGAATCATTCAGAGAATATTACTGATACCATACTTTTATAAATAAATACATTAATAATGTTCACACTGCCCCCAGGATTTAGATTCCCCTGAGTTTGCCCCCATTTACCTATAACTGCACCTACAGTTAACTTTATTAAATTAATTAAATTAACCCTCAGTCATCAGCATAAAATTAACCCTTATACCCCATCAACCATAACTGCCCCTGAAATTAACCGTAAAGATCCCATTAACCATAACGGCCCCTGAAATTAACCCTAAAGACCCCATTAACCATAACAGCCCCTGAAATTAACCCTAAAGACCCCATTAACCATAACGGCCCCTGAAATTAACCCTAAATACCTCATTAACCATAACTGCCCCTAAATTAATTGCATATACTCCAGATAAATTACCTAATAAATTGGTATGGTTAATGGGGTCTTTAGTGTTAATTTAGGGGTAGTTATGCTTAATGGGGTGTTTAGGGATAATTTAGGGGCAGTTATGCTTAATGGGGTCTTTAGTGTTAATTTAGGGGCAGTTATGCTTAATGAGGTGTTTAGGGTTAATTTGGGGGCAGTTATGGTTAATGGGGTCTTTAGTGTTAATTTAGGGGCAGTTATGCTTAATGAGGTGTTTAGGGTTAATTTGGGGGTAGTTATGCTTAATGGGGTCTTTAGTGTTAATTTAGGGGCAGTTATGCTTAATGAGGTGTTTAGGGTTAATTTGGGGGCAGTTATGCTTAATGGGGTGTTTAGGGTTAATTTGGGGGCAGTTATGGTTAATGGGGTGTTAAGGGTTAATTTTAGGGGCAGTCATGGTTGATGGGGTGTTAAGGGTTAATTTTAGGGGCAGTCATGGTTGATGGGGTGTTTAGGGTTAATTTAATGTGCTGCCCCAGGCGCCTTTTTTTTTTTTTAACAGAGGAAAGAGAGGGACGCCGAGTGGTTTTCGCTTACCCGTTCTGCACCCCTCTCTCTCCTCTGCGAGCCTTCTAGCTCGGTCTCGGTGCCGGCTTGTAATGCTAAGTGCCGGAAAATTACGTAATTTCCGGCGCTCACTAGTAAAGCAGCGCGCACCGTGGCAGAGCAGGGAGACTCGCCGCGGGACTGCTGAAAGGTAAGTGCAAAGGGGGGGGATAGTGTAGATAATAGGGAGGGAGAGGAAGGGTAGATAATGACCCCTGGTCTCGTCTGTATGGAAACATAGCATACCAGATAGATCACAGGTTGCACAACCCAAAGGCTGGCTCTGGCATCCACATTACCTACATAGAACCTGACCAACACCCAGGGATGGACTGTTTAGGTGTCAGTGTAGCAGAGCCTGTCCTGGTGTGTGTGTTTGGGTGTCAGTGTGGCAGAGCCTGTCCTGGTGTGTGTGTGATTGGGTGTCAGTCGGGCAGAGCCTGTCCTGATGTGTGTGTTTGGGTGTTTCCTGGCATTTTACTTACTATAACAATAAACTGAATTATTTAATTGTTACTTATCCTGAATTTGTAGTTACTTCAGAGGACAAAACTTTCTAAGCCCAGAAATCAGTGAGAGGAAAAGTAAAGGTTTTGTGTTATTTACACTATTTCAATTTGCATATTGTATTGAAAAGCATGCCCCCCCCCCCCGATTTAAGCGGGATAGTCCCGCTTTGCAGTGGCAGAGGAACGGTGAGGCCAGTGCTGGCCCACTGGGATACCGGCGGCCGGAAGAGGCTTTCAATCCCATTCGCAGGTGCTCAGCGGCTGCTTTGAATGTTGGCCGGCGGTCCAACATTCAAAACAGCTTCTGAGCGGCTGCAAATGGGATTGAAAGCCTCTTCCGGCCGCCGGCGTCTAATGAAATTAAAGTGGCTCGCGTATAGGGGGTTAAAAAGCATAACAGAGTGACAGGGACAGAGTGGCATCATGGTGGACACCTGGCTGGCTGAGAATCATAGGAATTTCAGTTCACAGCTAGCATCTGCAGCTTTACTGTTGCTGCATTTCCCATGACGCTCAGTCAGCATCATGGAAGTAGTATGTCTGGCTGAGCCTTATGGGAATTTAATTCAATGTGTTATTTTGCATGACTGTGCTGACAAAAATAAAGCGTGTTTTAAGTGACGATGGAAGCACAAATAAAAAAGTGTCCCTGTGTTTTTTTTAGTGTACTTATGTACTCCCAATCCCATCACATTACATCAATATGTGTTAGAAATTCAGGGAAAGATGGGCAAGGATGGTGGGCTGATTCAGTGGTGCAATGGGCCACTTGACTAGACTTGCCCCCCAGGCCTTAGGCTGCCAGCCCTCCACTGCCAACACCCAGATTACACACATACAAACAGCCCAGCTTGAGCCATATTTGTCCCCAAACAGACCAGTGTGAGCCATATTTCTCATCAAACAGACCAGCGTGAGATATCTTTGCCCCCAAACAGCCCAGCATAAGACATCTTTGTCCCCAAACAGCCCCCCTGCACCATCTTTGTCCCATAAACATCCTACCTGTGCCATCTTGTCCCCAAGGCTCAAACACCCTGCTTGTGCCATCATTGCCTTTCCCCAAATCACTTATACATTTATGATACACACAAACAATTATACAGTGTACTTATACACTCACTCATTCACTCTCATTCACACAATCATTAATTCGCTCACTCTTTCACACAAATCATTTACACATATGTATTAATGCATTTTAAAAAATCATTCAAGCAATTCATCCACACATTAATTCATTCATTCACCCACCCAATTCATCCACACAATTCATATTCTCACTCTTTATTTATTTCAGTATTCTTCCAAACCCCCTTTCTCATTATCTACCCCCACTTCTTTCCTGCGTCGCCTTCCGGTGCGGGGAACTCTGATCTCTGACAGCCGGGGAAAGTATACACGACGGACGCATACAAACCCCCGCTGCCAACTCCACCTCCTTCCGGCTGCAGCGGAAGGCGACGTCAACCCGCTGCCCCGGCTGGAAGCACCGGTAAGAGAGGGGGGAGAGAGGGGGGAGAGAGGGATGAGAGAGGGGGGAGAGAGGGATGAGAGAGAGTGTGTGTGTGTGTGTGTGTGTGTGTGTTAGTTAAATGGGGGTATAGGGTGTGTGTGTGTTAAATGGGGGAATAGGGCATTTCTGGAGTGGCATTAAGGGGACATTTAATAGAGCACTCTGCCTCCTGAAATGCCTTATACCTCCCTATATGACACTCTGCCCCATAATATGCCTTTTAACCCCCTAAATGCCAGAGTGGCATATAGGGGTATAAGGCATTTCTGGAGGCAGAGTGCTCTATACAATGCCTTTTAACTCCCTTAATGCCATTCTGCCTCCTGAAATGCCTTATACCTCCCTATATGCCACTCTGCCCCATAATATGCATTTTAACCCCCTAAATGCCAGAATGGGATATAGGGGTATAAGGCATTTCTGGAGGCAGAGTGGCACATAGGGGGTCAAAAGGCATACCATGGGGCACAGTGGCATATAGAAGGTTAAAAGGCATATCATGGGCCACAGTGCCATATTGGAGTGGCAAGCCTGGGGGCAGATGTGCGTAACTGGGGGACAGGTTGGAAAATACAAGAAATAAAAACAAAAAAAATATTTTTCTCAATCATAGCTTTTATTAAAAAGAATAGTTTACATGAATTAACATTTACTGGTAAAACTTTTTTCCTTTGGGGTCGTCTTATATTCAGGCTTTTTCTTTTTTCCTAAGTTAATATTCAGATTTTGGGGGGTCGTCTTATAATCAGGGTCGTCTTATAAACGAGCAAATACGGTATATTGTGATATAAAAAATGTACTTGTTTCTAGGATGATTTTACCATTAAGGTGTCATTTTTTTAAAAAAAGTTTTAAAAACAATAACAAAAAGTCAGTCTAAAATCCTATATAAGGGAGATGAGCCACACAAAATAACTGCTTCTAGTTACCAGGCCCGGACTGGCCATCGGGCACACCGGGCATTTGCCCGGTGGGCCGGGCCACGGCAGGGCCGCATTGACTTAGGGGCTGATGGAGCTGCAGCTCCAGGCCCCTACCCTACCTACGGCCGCATTAACGCAGGGCATAAGGGGCACCTGCCCCTTAAGCCCACCGCAACTGCGACCGGGTCCGCCACTCTAAGGGGCCGGGAAGTCCCCACCAAGGCCGGCCTTACGGGTCTGCGGCCGCACAGGGCTTAAATTAAAACATCGGGGTTTTTTTTTTTACTTTATTTAACATGGAGGATGTTAAATAAAGTTGAAAAAAAAAAAACCCCGATGTTTTAATTTAAACCCTGGGCAGCCGCAGACCCCTAAGGACGGCCCTGGTGGGGGCTTCCCGGCCCCTTAGGGCAGGGCCGACCTTTGGGGTGTGCGACCGCACAGGGCGCCACACTCCAGGGGGCGGCCGCCACACTCCAGGGGTGGCCGCTCATCAGGGGGTGCCAACTTGCGGCACCCGGCACCCCTCCAGAGACGGACAGTAATGTCCGCCGCTGGAGGAGCAGGCTCGCAAGGGAGCGGTATCGGAGGTCTTTAACAGACCTCCGGTTCCCTTGAGTGATTTTAAGCCGGGTTCAACCCGGCTTAAAATCACTCAAGGGAGCCGGAGGTCTGTTAAAGACCTCCGATACCGCTCCCTTGTGATCCGCGCGGCAACAGCTGCTGTGCGCCGGGGTTTGTTTTCAGATCCCGGCGCACAACACTGAAGCCGCGCCCACCGCTGTCCGTGCCCTCTGAACCAGGAAGAAGACAGAGAAGACAGAAGAACTGAAGAAGAGGAAAAGAAGCTGAAAGAAGAAAGGAAAGGTAGGAAAGCATTAAGTGAGAGTGGATTGGTATGTGTGTGGATCAGTATATATGTGTGGATCAGTATATATGTGTGGATTGGTATATGTGTGGATTGGTATATATGTGTGGATTGGTGTGTATGTGTGGATTGGTGTGTATGTGTGGATTGGTGTATGTGTGTGGATTGGTGTATGTGTGTGGATTGGTATGTGTGTGTGGATTGGTGTATGTGTGTGGATTGGTGTATGTGTGTGGATTGGTATGTGTGTGTGGATTGGTATATGTGGTGTATGTGTGTGGATTGGTATGTGTGTGGATTGGTGTATGTGTGTGGATTGATATATGTGTGTGGATTGGTATATGTGTGTGGATTGGTATATGTTTGTGGATTGGTATATGTGTGTGGATTGGTGTATGTGTGTGGATTGGTATATGTGTGTGGATTGGTGTATGTGTGTGGATTGGTATATGTGTGTGGATTGGTGTATGTGTGTGGATTGGTATATGTGTGGATTGGTATATGTGTGTGGATTGGTGTATGTGTGTGGATTGGTATATATGTGTGGATTTGTATATGTGTGGATTTGTATATGTGTGCATTGGTAAGTGTGTGAGAGTGATGGGTGTTATGCTGTACCATTTCCAATGTCTTTTTCATGATCTAATTATGCTCTAAAAGTACATCATAACTCCCATCACTCTATACTGTTCCATACAGTGGCAGAGCTGGGAGGCAGAGGCCTTGCACCCCCACTGCAGGACTCCTGAAAGGTAAGTGAACTTCAATAAGGGAGAGGGTAGATAGTTAGGAGGGGGTAGTTGCGGCGGGCTTAAGGGGCTCTGCGTTAATGCGGCCATATAGGACCAGTCAGTCCGGTCCTGACTGGGCCTATTTTAAGGTGGGGGCCTGGAGCTGCAGCTCCATCAGCCCCTAAGTCAATCCTGCCCTGCCGCGGGCCCGGTCGCAGTTGCTGCTTGCTCCGGCAACAAGGTAAGTAGGGTGAGGGAGGGGGGTGCAGTGAGAAGGGGCAGAGGGGGTTAGATAGTGAGAAAGGGGGAGAGGGGATAGATAGAGGCGGTACATATTGAGAAGTGGGGAAGGGGGTTACATAGTGAGAAGGGGCAGATAAGATTAAGAGAGGGGGTAGTGTGAATGGGTATGACAATTAATGAATTCATGTGAGGATGAATTGCTTGATTTGTGAGACTGCATTAATGAATGTGTTAATGATTTGTCTGAATGATTAAATGCAAAGATGGTACATGAAGGGTGGGCTTTAACAATAAATAAATAAATAAATAAATAAATATGGGCTGCTCAGGCTTAAATGCCCGGGCCTATTTTTTGTCCCAGTCCGGGCCTGCTAGTTACTACCGTATTTGCTCGATTATAAGACAAACCTGATTATATTTATTTAGGAAAAAAAGAAAAAGCCTGAATATAAGACGACCCTATAGGAAAAAAGTTTTACCAGTAAATGTTAATTCATGTAAACAATTTTTTTTAATAAAAGCTATGATTGAGAAAAATATTTTGGTTTTATTTCCTTCTATTTTCCAACCTGCCCCCCAGTTATGCACATCTGCCCCAGAAATGCCTTATACCCCCTATATGCCACTGTGCCCCATGATATGCCTTTTAACCCTCTAAACGCCACTGTGTCCCATGATTTGCCTTTTAACCCTATATGCCACTGTGCCCCATGATATGCCTTTTGACCCCCTATGTGCCACTTTGCCTCCAGAAATGCCTTATACCCCTATATGCCTTATGCCCCCCATTTAACACTCCACCGCCCCCCCAACTTACCAGTGCTTCTGACTCCCCTGTCATGTAGCCGGGGCAGTGTGTAGATCCCACGCACTTACGCTGCAGCCGGAAGGAGGCGTGGCTAGCAGCGGGGGTTGTCTGCGTCCATCGCGCAGACCTTCCCCGACTGTCAGAGATCAGAGTTCCCCGGCATCGGTGCGGGGAACTCTGATCTCTGACAGCTGGGGAAGGTCTGCGCGATGGACGCAGACAGCCCCTGCTGCTAGCCACGCCTCCTTCCTGCTGCAGCGGAAGTTGTCTACGCGAATCACGTAGACATCTACACGCTGCCCCAGCTACACACCGGGGACTCAGAAGTACCGGTAAGTGGGGCGGGGGGGGGAGATAGGAGGATCCAGGTCCCCTGCAGCTGCGGGGGATCTGGATCTTAGTCGTCTCATAGTCAGACCTATTTGAGGTCTGATTATAAGACGACCCCGATTATTAGACGAGGGGTATTTTTCAGAGCTTCATCTTATAATCGAGCAAATACGGTAATTTGTTGTGATATAATATTCAATAGCAGAATGATTGAAAATGAATGGAAGAGCAGCTACCTATTGTCAAATGTTGAAACACAATAACACCAGTTCTGGGAAAATTAAATGTAATATGGTTGTGTCACAATACAAATGTTTTGACAGGTGACAATTTAATCTGGACAAAAACATAGACTGGGAACACTAGCTTTAGGTGTTGCAGTTACAGAGGTTACAACTCTGTGAGTTCTGCTTGGCATTTTGCAGTTGCATTTAGCTTGGACACACAAGCGAATCCTGAGCTGGGGCGAATCTCCTAAAGTGACATCTCTAAGTGAAGAGTTACAAGCAAAGAAGGAGAGTATATTTATATCTATTGCAAGGGGAGCACTGTGTTTTGTTTTTTTGTGGTATTCAGAGTAAAGATGTCCTCCATGTTTGACAATGCGGTCAGGTGTACATCTTGCTCAATGTATGCAATCCTTGATCAGCGCTTCGAGGGTGCATATTGCTGTGCGAGATGTGTGCAGGTTGCTCATTTGGAAGCACAAATCCTGAGTCTAGAGGAGCAACTGGCAACACTGAGATCTATTGACAACTTGGAGAGGAGTCTGCTGCTCACTGAGCAAGCTCTCTCGCGGGTAGAGGTGGGGGAGGATAGCGGGATGGAGGTACAGGACAGTCAGGCAGCTAGCTGGGTTACAGTTAGAAGGCGGGGTAGGGGGAAAAGCGCCAGGGAGGCTAGTCCTGATCTAGCACACCCCAACAAGTTTGCCCGGATGGCAGATGAGGGGGATGTTAGTTCAGAGTTAGCAGTACTGCAGCAAGTCACTGCCTCTGACCTCCAGAGCGGTGTCTGCTCCAGTAAGGAGGGAAGGAGGAGCACAGGGCAGGCCAGACAGGTGCTGGTAGTGGGGGACTCTATTATTAGGGGGACAGACAGGGCGATCTGTCACAAAGACCGGGATCGCCGAACAGTGTGTTGTCTGCCTGGCGCTCGAGTTCGGCACATCGTGGATCGGGTTGACAGATTACTGGGAGGGGCTGGAGAAGACCCAGCTGTCATGGTGCACATTGGCACCAATGACAAAGTAAGAGGTAGGCGGAGTGTCCTTAAAAATGATTTCAGGGACTTAGGTAGCAAGCTCAAGGCAAGGACCTCCAAGGTAGTATTTTCTGAAATATTACCTGTACCACGTGCCACACCAGAGAGGCAGCGGGAGATTAGGGAGCTAAACAAGTGGCTCAGAAGCTGGTGTAGGAAGGAGGGGTTTGGGTTCATGGAGAACTGGGCCGACTTCTCTGTCGGATACAGGCTCTACGGTAGGGACGGGCTGCACCTCAATGGGGAGGGTGCAGCTGTGCTCGGGGAGAAGATGGCCAGAAGGGTGGAGGAGTGTTTAAACTAGGGAAAGGGGGAGAGGGAAACTACAATATAGAAGGGGAAGGTAGTATAGATAGAGAGCTGGGGCTTATAAATGTACCTGGGGGTGGAGCGGAGGGAGGGGTTAGAATAATTAATAGGGATAGGCTTCGTAGGAGAAAAAACCATACACCTCTAAATTGTATGCTTACTAATGCCAGAAGACCAATTAAACTGGTGAACTGGAGTTAATAATGTCTGTAGAAAATTATGACATAGTGGGTATAACAGAGACATGGTTGGATGATAGCTATGACTGGGCGGTTAACATACAGGGTTATAGTCTATTCAGGAAGGATCGAAAAAAACAAAAAGGGGGAGGAGTTTGCCTTTATGTTAAGTCTAGCCTAAAGGCCACACTGCAGGAGAATATATGTGAGGGAAATGATGATGTGGAGTCATTATGGGTAGAAATATATGGAAAGAAAAATAATAAAATACTGATCGGGGTTTGCTATAAGCCACCAAATATAATTGAAGCAGCAGAAGATCAATTATTAAAGCAAATAAACAAGGCAGCAAATCACAATGAGGTGGTTATTATGGGGGACTTTAACTATCCCTACATAAACTGGGAAACCGAGACCTGTGAATCTCATAAAGGAAACCGGTTTCTGACTATAAGTAAAGATAATTATCTGTCCCAAATGGTACTGGACCCAACCAGAGGGGGCGCTCTACTGGACTTAATATTAACCAACAGACCTGACAGAGTAACTAATGTGCAGGTCAGAGGGCACCTAGGAAATAGTGATCACAATATAATACATTATAACTTGTCGTTCAATAAGGGAACTCTTAGAGGAGCCACAAGAACTATGAACTTTAGGAAGGCAAAGTTTGATCAACTAAGAGAAGCCCTTAACACTGTAAATTGGGAAAATGTCCTCAAAAACAAAAGCACAGACACTAAATGGGAGATTTTTAAAAATATCTTAAATTCTCACTGTGAAAAGTACATACCGTATGGGAATAAAAGAGTCAGGAACAAGATAAAACCAATGTGGATAAATAAAAATGTAAAGGTGGCAATAAATGGCAAAAAAAAGGCATTTAAGCTACTGAAACAGGAAGGCAGTGAGGAAGCACTAAGAAGCTATCGGGAAAAAAATAAAATATGTAAAAATCAGATAAAAGCAGCAAAAGTGGAGACAGAAAGACTCATTGCCAAAGAGAGTAAAACACACCCCAAAATGTTCTTTAACTATATAAATAGTAAAAAGGTTAAAAATGAAAGCGTTGGCCCCTTAAAAAGTAATGAGGGAGAAGTTATAGACGGGGATCAGGAAAAAGCTAATCTATTAAATATATTCTTCTCTGCTGTATTCACAGAGGAAAATGAAATGCCAGGTAATATACAGCAGGATGAGATAAATGCCCCAGTACATGTCGCCTGTCTAACCCAGGAAGAAGTGCAGTGCCGCCTAAAAAAAATCAAAATAGACAAATCACCAGGTCCAGATGGCATTCACCCCCGAGTTCTAAGGGAGTTAAGTAATGTAATAGACAGACCCCTATTTCTAATATTCAAGGACTCTATAGTGACCGGGTCTGTTCCCCAGGACTGGCGCATAGCAAATGTTGTGCCAATATTCAAAAAGGGGACAAAAAGTGACCCGGGGAATTATAGGCCTGTTAGTTTAACTTCTGTTGTATGTAAACTGTTTGAGTCTTTCCTAAGAGATGCTATTTTGGAGAATCTCAATGAAAATAAATGTATGACTCCATATCAGCATGGGTTTACAAGGGATCGGTCCTGTCAAACTAACCTGATCAGCTTTTATGAGGAGGTGAGCTCAAGACTGGATCGGGGTGAATCGCTGGATGTCGTATATCTTGATTTTTCCAAAGCATTTGATACGGTGCCACATAAAAGGCTGGTACATAAAATGAGAATGCTTGGGCTGGGTGAGAATGTGTGTATGTGGGTAAGTAACTGGCTCAGTGATAGGAAACAGAGGGTGGTTATTAATGGTACATACTCTGAGTGGGTGACTGTTACTAGTGGGGTACCACAGGGGTCAGTTTTGGGTCCTATTCTTTTTAATATATTTATTAATGACCTTGTAGAGGGATTGTATAGTAAAGTATCAATCTTTGCAGACGATACTAAGCTCTGTAACGTGGTTAACACAATAGAGGACAGTGCACGATTACAAATGGATCTGCATAGGTTGGAGGCTTGGGCTGGGATGTGGCAGATGAGGTTCAACACAGATAAATGTAAGGTTATGCACATGGGGAAGAAAAATCCAGGCTGGGAATATATATTAAATGGGAAAACACTGGGGACGACTGACATGGAAAAGGACTTAGGAGTCTTGGTTAACAGTAAATTTACCTGTAACGACCAGTGTCGGGCAGCTGCTGCTAAGGCAAATAAAATCATGGGGTGCATCAAAAGGGGCATAGATGCCCACGACAAGGAAATAATTCTACCATTGTACAAGGCACTAGTCAGACCACACATGGAATACCGTGTACAGTACTGGGCACCAGTGTACAAGAAAGATATAGTGGAGCTGGAGAGGGTTCAAAGACGGGCAACCAGAGTAATAAGGGGAATGGACCAGAAAGATTATCAGAATTAGGGTTATTTAGTTTGGAAAAAAGACATCTTAGGGGAGACTTAATAACTATGTATAAATATATAAGGGGGCAGTACAGAGATCACTCCCAGGACCTATTTATACCCAGGACTGTATCTATAACAAGGGGACATCCTCTACGGCTGGAGGAAAGAAGGTTTCTACACCAGCACAGACGGGGGTTCTTTACAGTAAGAGCGGTGAGACTATGGAACTCTCTGCCAGAGGAAGTGGTAATGGTAAACTCAATAAAAGAGTTTAAAAGGAGCCTGGACGTGTTTCTTGAAAGCAATAATATTACAAGTTATGGATATTAGATTAATAGGGACAGAACGTTGATCCAGGGATTTATTCTGATTGCCATATTTGGAGTCGGGAAGGAATTTTCCCCCTGGTATGGGGCAATTGGCATCTGCTTCATAAGGGTCTTTTGCCTTCCTCTGGATCAACACAGTAGGGACACAATATGTATATAGGTTGAACTTGATGGACTTTGGTCTTTTTTCAACCTTATGAACTATGTTACTATGTTACTATGTTACATTTCAGATTCAAACACTGTGAGCCTTCTTGTTAATTCAAAGCATCATTTATTTCGGTTTAGCAACCTAACAAAGCTTATTTGGGCTATATTCCATCTTTTCAAACTGTAAAAATAATTTATCAAAAATTATATCTTAACAGTACCTATATTATTCCATCACTACGACGAACTTAACATTAATGCCTCTTCCACGCACCACAAGTTACTTCTCAACCCTTCTAAGTAAATCGGTAATGGGCCCTTTGTCTATATCCTTAGTCCACCTCTAGCATTTAAAGTTTACTGATTGAAGGCAAGGGCATTCACAACATAGAAAGATCTCTGGATTATCTTTTATCCCTACTGTGAGGTTTTCCCCTGGGCCCCATTAGTTTCCTGCCAGCTGTTTTCATACTTGAACAAAAAGCCCAAGATTGACTCCCACTCCTCCGTCTAGAAGTACTGTCTAACATTCAATAATTAGACATTTTTGTTTTTATTCTTTAAGTATCAGTCTAGTTCATATTTTGCATTATCAGGAAATAATTTATTTGTTTTATTTCCCCCTAACCTACATGAAGTGATGAATTATTTAAGGGAATGAAAATAACAGGAAACCTGCTATGAAAATGATTTATAAAACAGGTTTTAACTACAAATATGATTTAAATAAAGACACGTTTTGTATCACTAGATGGAAGATTTAAATGGGGGATATTTATGGCTATAATATCTAATTTTCTTGGCAGCATCTTTGCAATTTTATCTACAGTTGACATTTAGTACTGGGTAAGCCAGTAGGTTTAACCCCTTAAGGACCATATATTTTGCAATGTTTTGCCACACAGCCAGAGAACTTTTCATGTTTTTTGATACCTTTATTTAACTGTGATTTGCCCCTAACTCATTTAGTTTAACCCCACAAATTGTAAAATTTATTTTTTCTAGTACAAGTAGTACCCACCAGATGTGGGCCTCCCTTAAGATTGGTCCCTGTTCTAGGGTGACCACATTTTTTTGGTCCATTCAGGAACACACTATGAACATTATATATATATATATATATATATATATATATATATATATATATATATATATATATATATATATATATATATATACACACTGATTCACATATGCACACCGTCACATACACATAAATACATTTTATATATTATATTTGTGTATATACAGTATCTCACAAAAATGAGTACACCCCTCACATTTTTGTAAATATTTTATTATATCTTCTCATGTGACAACACTAAAGAAATGACTCCGCTACAATGTAAAGTAGTGAGTGTACAGCCTGTATAATTGTGTAAATTTGCTGTTCCCTTAAAAAATAACAACACACAGCCATTAATGTCTAAACAAAAGTGAGTACACCCCTAAGTGGAAATGTCCAAATTGGGCCCAATTAGCCATTTCCCCTCCCCGGTGTCATGTGACTCGTTAGTGTTACAAGGTCTCAGGTGTAAATAGGGAGCAGGTATGTTAAATTTGATGTTATTGCTCTCACACTGGTCCCTGGAAGTTCAACATGGCACCTCATGGCAAAGAACTCTCTGAGGGTCTGAAAAAAGAATTGTTGCTCTACATAAAGATGGCCTAGGCTATAAGAAGATTGCCAAGACCTTGAAACTGAGCTGCAGCAGGGTGGGCAAGACCATACAGCGGTTTCACAGGACAGGTTCCACTGAGAACAGGCCTCACCATGGTCGACCAAAGAAGTTGAGTGCACGTGCTCAGCGTCATATCCAGAGGTTGTCTTTGTGAAATAGACGTATGACTGCTGCCAGCATTGCTGCAGAGGTTGAAGGGGTGGGGGGTCAGCCTGTCAGTGCTCAGACTATACCCCGCACACTGCATAAAATTGGTCTGCATGGCCAGAAGGAAGCCTCTTCTAAAGATGATGCCCGCAAACAGTTTGCTAAAGACAAGCAGACTAAGGACATGGATTAATGGAACCATGTCCTGTGGTCCGATGAGGCCAAGATAAACTTATTTGGTTCAGATGGTGTCAAGCGTGTGTGGCGGCAACCAGGGGAGGAGTACAAAGTGTGTCCTTGACCTACAGTCAAGCATGGTGGTGGGAGTGTCATGGTCTGGAAAGGCTGCAATGAAGAGGGGACTACGATTCACGTCTGGTGGTCATGTCGATTTATTGCTACACTGTGGAAAGAGATTTTTGGGTTCTTACACTCCATCCTTTATATTAAGTTGCCTTTCAACCCAGACCTGGCTCTTTTACATATGTTCCCAGACAGCATCACATCCCATGTCAGGAAATTGGTCATTCAAGTTTTTATGGCTGCTAAGCTTTTGTTAGCTCGAAAGTGGAAATCCTCTGACGTTCCTTCTATTGCCCATGTGTTACATCAAATAGACCAACACAGGATTTTAGAGAGGATGACCTACGTTAATGAACATAAACGCCACATATATGATAAAGTGCATGAAATGCAAATTGTCAGTCCAGCACCTCAGAATGCATTCTGCTGCGTCATGATAAGAAATCCAGAAGTCTCTGTTCTTGTGAGTCCCAAAATGGGAATATGGATGCAATATTTTCTAATACATATATGTTTAGATTGGAGGGGAAATGGTAGACATCACAAAAGCAGCACAGTAGAAACCACGAATAACACCATTTAAAATGGATAATCTCAGTAATACTCTTACAATTATCGGATGCATAATTAAGGTCCTTTTCAAATGAACAGCCTTAATTTGGCTAGAGTTCACTTTCTGTGGTATTCCTGTTTCATTATACTGAAATATTCCTGTGGATCTAAAACCACATTTACACAGCTTGACGATTTGATTAGTTTTACTTTACTCAGTGTCAATGGAACAGATACCATATTTTGGCTTACAGCACCGCCTACTGGACTAAATTATATAATCAGAATGTAGGCTGAAAAATATGTAAACCATTTAAAATTAGCTACCCAATATCATCAATACAATAGCTATAGCCTTACAACTCTTGCTCTAGAATTATAATATCATATTGAGTTCCAATTATGAAAGGTTAAAGATGTTTATGAAGACTGGCCTTCAAGCAGAACCTGGCAGTGTACAGACCAAAAGATATTTTATATACCCAAATATACACCAATCAGCCATAACATTATGACCACCGAAAGGGGAAGTGTATAGCACTGATAGTCTTGTTATCATGGCACCTGTCACTGGGTGGTATATATTAGGCGGCAAGTGAACAGTTCATCCTTAAAGTTGATGCGTTAGAAGGAAAAATAGACAAGCATAAGGATCTGAGCTACTTTGACAAGGGACAATTTATGAAGGCTAGATGACTGGGTCAGAGGAACTCCTAAATTGCGTGCTCATTGATGCACGTGTAGGGCAAAGGCTGGACTGTGTCGCCAAATCCAACAGACGAGCTAGTGTAGCTCAAATCGCTGAAAAAGTTAATGCTGGTTCTGACAGAAAAGTGGGAGTGTTCCCGGGCTCACGTGGTCAGTACTTATCAAAAGTGGTCCAAGGAAGGAAAAGCAGTGAACTGGCGACAGAGTGGCCAAGGATGATCGATGCGTGGGGGTAGGAGAAGGCTGGCCCGTGTGGTCAAATCCAACAGATAAGCTACTGTAGCTCAAATTGCTGAAAAAGTTAATGTTGGTTCTGATAGAAGGGTGTCAGAATACAGAGTGCATCCTAGTTTGTTGGGTATAGGGCTGGGTAGCTTCAAAACAGTCAGGGTGCCCATGCTGACCCCTGTGCATTGCCAAAAGTGCCTACACAATGGGCATGTGTGCATAAGAACTGGACCACGGAGCAATAGTAGAACCACATGGCACCAGACTGCACTATGGAAAGAAGGCACTGTGATGGCCAATGTTCTGCTGAGAAACCTCGAGTCCTGCCATTCATGTGGATATTTGAAATGTACCACCTACCTAAGCATTGTTGCAGACCATGTACACTCTTTCATGGACACAACACTCCCTGATGGCATTGGCCTCTTTCAGCAGGATAATGCCCCTACCACAAAGCAAAAATCGTTCAGGAATGGTTTGAGGCCCACAATGAGTTCAAGGTGTTGTTTTGGCCTCCAAGTTCTCCAGATGTCAATCCAATTGAGCATCTGTGGGATGTGTTGGACAAACAAGTCCAATCCATGAAGGCCTGGTCTGATATATCAAGTTTTATTTTACATCCCGTGGATGGCTGAGTGCGTGTGCATCCCTAACCTGGAGAACACATGGCACCAGGATGCATCCATGGAGGCCCCACCTCGCAACTTACAGGACTTAAAGTATCTGCTGCTAATATCTTGCTACCAGATACCACAGCACAGCTTCAGAGGTCTATTGGAGTCCATGCCTTGACGGGTCAGGGCTGTTTTGACAGCACAAGGGGGACCTACACAATATTAGGCTAGTGGTCATTATGTTATGGCTGATCAGTGTATGCACGCAGGGAAGAAAATACCATTCTGTATGTCCTAAGGATTTTGCTAGTAAAGATACTAGGATGTACAGATAGGGCCACTAATGGGTTACACAAATTCACATGTATTGAAGTTAATGATACGGTTACTCAAGAAACTACCTACAATGTATTATTTACTAAATAAAATTTTATTTCAGTTGGCCTTTTTCTAGGATTAACATTGAAACCATCACAGAACACCGTTATGATACATTCATTCAGCAACTATTTACAATTTACAGCAGTATATTTAATCCCTCTAAAATATTGGTACAAAAGCTACGCAAAAACCATGAGGTACTCCAGTTTTAGATATTCATCAAGGATATAAGCTTAAAAGAGTCAGCAATGGCTTGTAGCTTGAGTTTATACATAAAGAGAAGCTCACACTAAAAAGAGTCATGGGGCTTGACTGTTCTTACTTTTATTGCTGTGATATGTTATGGAGAGTGGCAGAATAAATCAGGAAGATAAAACCTATCGACAAAAGATGAAATTCTGAACAGAAAAATGTACAAAAGAAAACAGGTTAGTGGAGTACGATCTGCAATAAAATAAAGCAATGAAAAAATACCCAAGCCCATATAATTTATATATAGCAACTTCTTATCTAGATCAATTCATACCATTACTGTCCCTTTAAAGAAATGGGCCAAATCAAACAAAATCTAACAATAAGAAATTATACTATGCCAGAAAATTAAACCGATAATGAAGTACAACACAAACCCAAATTAAAATATTGCACAATTGTTTCCCAAAAGAAAGTCAAAAATGTAGTGGAATTACGTACTTTAGTCAGAGCAATGCTAGTCAGAGTATATTAACAGGTCATACCAATATTATAAAACTAATTGACGTGAAAATTTAAATGAATTGCCATTAAAATGATGGTAGGTGTCCCTCCCACTGAACCGCACTCCCTGGGAGTGCCACAGCTGAGGAAGCACATACTGAGATCCAAGTCTGCAATCCATCACTGCAAAATTCTCCTCACTGTGTCTGTGATGTCAGTATTACACGGCTTTTACATAGAATATGGCCTGTATCTGAAGATGACCCCACACACTCTGGAAATTTGTGTGTCACATTCCCTCCATCTGTATACAATGTTAAAGAAGTAATACTCAGAAACACCTTTTTATGAAAAGTGAGTGTATACTCATTCCCGAGTCTCGATGGAACAGCCAATTTTTAAAGGAAGCATTAAAGTATGAACTTGCCAAGAGGCAGAAAAAAACCCTTATTTTTAATAAATTAACTTTGATTTTAACATAGCATAATAACTACATTATGTGTTACTAAAAGATACAGCAGAGGGAAAAAACATTTGGTGGTTAAACAGTCACCATGGGGCATCTGCTCTACAGAAGGCAATTAATGGTAAGTTCTTGATTGCTAAGCATACAGATTTGGTTTCAATCGATCTTATCAGCTCTTGGAAGAAAAAAATTAGATGATGCAGCATCTTCCAAATGGATGTCAGTGTAGGTAAGACTTTAGGACGATGATCGAAGCCAAGTCTGAAGAAAAAACAAAAAACAAAAGGCCAGTTAGTCCTCATTGTAATGTAAAAGGAATGCGTTAACTAAGCAAGTAAAGTCATAGCAAGACTGTTTGAATTGACGTTTTGATATGTGAAATTCTATGGGGTTCAGAACTTGTGTGACAAAAATACTACAATAACCATTTATTTATTTTTTTTAGAAACAGAAGTGTACTTAGTGGCTAAAATAATCTAGAAGTAATAAAAAAACACACAAAAAGTATCCGATAAAAGTTAGGAAAAGCTTTTGACTGACCTTAGAAGACCAGTAAAAAAGCTGCATTATTAAATTTAATTACTCATACAGTATTCAAAAAATCATTAAAAGCAATAGCAACAGTTGTATGTGCAACTTTTATACATGTTTACAAAGCTACTTGGACCAGCAACATACAACGTGGGATTCTATTAAATGGCAATGAAGCAGAAAGTAACATGATCAGTTCCAATTATTTTATTAAAATCAGTGCTACCGGATGATGCAGCCAATCTCCTGGCAAGGATCTACTGTGCATGTACCACAAACATCAAGGAGCACCAAGCTTGACGTTTATCAAACCTCAGCAGTGTCTTCAAGCGTAACTGCACAGGGACACGTGCTACAGCTGTAGCATTACAATAAGGTTAACAGAAAAAAACAACATAGCAAAGAAGGACACATAAGCCTGTGATCCATTTAGGCCCGCACCCAACATGCAGGGAGGGGCAATCAGGACATGTGCACACAAACACCTTTCACTGCTCAATACAAGGACCGGTGGCTATTGTGAGAAACATATTTCCTTGCAAAATCTTAGTGTGGCCAGCAATACACATCAGTTTGTTTCTAAGGATAAGGGTATATGTGTGTGTGTTTAAACTCCTTGCATTACTAAATTACAAATGGTACAATTTGGTGCAAATTTATGAAGCAACATTAAATACTGTATATTTAATGTGCCAACAAGCATGAAAGTACCACAGCAGTAATAAGGGAAATGTTTTGTTGTCAGATGTGAACAAGATAGAGATTTTTGACCAAAACTCAAATCATGATGTATGACTGAGAAAACACCCCTACTGTAAAGTATGGTGGTTGCAACATCAAGTAGGGCATTGGCATCATGTTAACATTAAGAAATGATGGATGGTGCAAAATATAGAGAAATAATTCGAGATTACTTTCTTCACTCCACTAAAAAAAGCTTAGTAAAAATTTCAGCAAAATAATAGTCTCAAAAACAGTAACAATCTGGCCGAAAAACAAAAAAAAAACATTTAGTGTCCTAATTTAAATATGTAAGTCAATGACACTGGTGAAAATCTGTGGTGCCCAAAAATCGCAAACAACCCGAACAATCTAGCGCACATTGTTTACGAAGGCTACATACATACGCAAAAACAAAACCTAATAATGTAACAAATTTAACTATGCGAGCAATAAAGTTCATTCGTTTTACCATTTTACCACAACCAATGTCACTTTGCAAAAAAGATTTTTTCCTTCCATTGTTAAAAAATAAAATGTCAGAAGGAAATATCAATGTGCCATTTGTGTTGGAGAGATGTTAAAGTGTTAGACATCTACAGCAATAAGCTGAAATTCATAACTTGGTGTCCATATATGTCAGTTTGTGGAGAAGAGTTTGTGTGTCGTGTTTCTGTATATATCTGTCAATCATTGTATGTATATGTGTGTGATGTGTCACTGTTTATAATTGTGCGTAATTATAGGGTTTATTTACTAAAGGAAGAGTTGTGTTTCAGCTCCTTGACTTCACATTACGAAGTCACATCACGGAGAATCCGCTGCTAGAAGAGCTTGGTTGGCCTTATATATTGTATAGTTAAATCAGTGAGCTTTCCTATAAGTCTATTCACACACTGAATAATGCATTATACAGGACCAGCTCAGCCCTTCATGACATCTGTATGTTATTATAAGTGCCCATATGAATGTGTTGGTAAATGTTTATGTGTGACAGAATATTGTTGACACAAAAGCTGGGTCATAGAGCCCCCAGTATTCTTTGTTACTCCATTGGAAACACATTTATTTTTGGTATTGCTGGTGATTTGTTGTCTGTGAGAATAAATACTGGTACTCAAGTTTTTTGATTATATGAAAAAAAAATAAAAAAAATTAAAAATATTTAAGCACAAAAAAAAACAACCTATGAGTCTCCTGCAAAAAGCCTTTATTTAGAGTATATATGACATTTTATCCAAGAAAAAGTAATGTGCAATTCTGAGGTTGAAAATGGGTCCACTTGTCTTTATTTGCATACACAAAAGTCTGATGACCATTATTCAGAGGAGCACAAATAGTGTTTAAATGGTGTCTGTTAAATACACTCTTATCTTTCTCTCTTTTTCTCCAAGGTTGATCTAATCCTTACGGGTTCTGTGGTGGAAGCGCACTCTGGTCGATGCTCAGTGCAAAGGGACACAGAAGCAAAAATTTGTAGAACACCATGCGCTTCCTTGATTTGGGCAACTTAGAAAGAGATCAAAGATTTTCCCAAATGGCCTTAATAAATATCACGAGTGTCTCTGATAAGTGGTGATAGAAAGATTGCGTGATACAACCTGCTATTCATTAGCCCAATTACTGCCTGCAGATGGCATAACAATATTACAATTGCCTCTGTTATTATCCAGAGTATGCAGGGTGTCTGTTAGTTCTTTGGCTGTTCTTCTCCACAAGTTATTACCCAATAAATCCAAAGATGTTTAATTTGATTATTTTCTTTCTTTTGTGCCCTTTCCCATTTTCCTTATGTGTAAATATGAAATCATAATCTAAAAAATAAAAGACACATTTAACTGACAAACTATAAAAATAATGATAATAGAACATACAATTTTTTTTTTTATTTTTTTTTGGGGAGAAACACACCTGTTTATAAAGCTTCGATACATTAAATAACTTCTAAATAATGCTTTCAATAAGAAAAAAACATGCAAAGGTTTGTTAGGAATTAGTAGCGTTAGAAGATATATAATGCTTCACTCACCCGCATGCTAACTAAGCTCAGACCGAATCAGAAGATACCACTGCGCGGTTGGGTAAACTATAAAGCCAGGGAGAAAAGAGATAAGTGAATTTAAATATACAGTTAGTAGAATTATATGAACCCTTTTGTTTGCAATTGGAGGGTATTTTGACTTCCTATACCAGTTAGTTTCACATTGTTAGCTTATGTTTGTATGTACCTGAGGTTTAAGTGCATGTAAAACTAATGTGTTATCCATACTTTTGTATTTGAAAAATAACGTTATTAAGCACCCCATTCCAGTTTAGATTTATTTAGATGTGAAATGCCCAACAGTCTTAATTGTAGAAAACCTTTTACTTTTAATATTATATCTGATAATGGTCTTTATATTTAAAAGATCATTAGGTATCTTTAAACCGAGGCCAGCCATAAAGGTGGGTAACCCTGTGCCGTAAATATAGCCACGCTCTTACAAGAACGGGAGCACTATGTAACTTAATGTAGTAATGATTACTGGTCCACTGGCGAGCACCTATATTTTATTTTACAAAGACTGTTCAAATTTTTGTTCTTAATATTTTTAAAAGCTATAACATTGGAGTTTCAATTGGCTAGGAACCAATACAGTACTTCTCAATATAGCTTTTTACCACAAAGTGAATGTTGTCATGCAGATATTATAGGAAATAAACGGTTAGGTGTGTCAGTAGGATGGCAGGTTAATAATGAGGAAAGGTAACAAAGTTAGTGTAAGCTTGCTGTCTGCTATAGAATTAGCTTTTAACACCATCGTAAAGAAATACTTAAGATTTTAACAGTGCAGAGAAAGTAATCTGTGTACAGAAAGCCAGCAAACCTTTTGCCAACAACCTACTGCTAAGTGATTGATTGACACAACTGTAGTAAGCTGTGGACAGGTTTGTAATTCCATTGAGTATATTACATCAGACATTTTTTTTAATGCGAGTAGAACTGAAGTTCCAGCCTATCAATCCCCGTTTCACATGTCAATGTTCTCAAACGATAACCCAGAGCTAATATTCATCAAATGTACATGAATTTTATTTGCCAAATAAAATGATGAGTAAAAATTTTTAAATATTTGGCTGAAGCCTTCTGCAAGTGTTTTTGCTGAAGAGTGGTACAAGAATGAGTGTTTGCAGGCAACAATGAAGCATGGTGGCGGTTCCTTGCAAGTTTGGGGCTACATTTCTGCAAATGGAGCTGGGGATTTGGTCATAATTAACAGTCTCCTCAATGCTGAGAAGTACAGGCAGATACTTTTCCATCATGCAATATCATCAAGCAGACATTTGATTGGCCCCAAATGTATTCTGCATGACAACAACCCCAACCATACAGCCATATTCATTCAAGTCTGTCTGGGATCACATGAAAAGAGAGAAGCAACTGAGGCTGCCTAAATCTACTAAATCCAAGATGTCTGGAACAACAGAGTTCCTTAAAAAACTATGTTCAAGTTTACCTAGAAGAAATTATGTGGTTTTTAAGGCAAAGGATGGTCACACTAAATATTTGATTTAGAATTTGTTCGGCGTACTGTGCAAAGTACAGTACATACACACATTGTAACAAACACTTATTTATCCTGTGTCTTTAGGAAGTACAAGCAACCAGTAAGCCCATGGTTTCATCTCCTTTGTGAAGCTTTTCAAAGTGTATGTTAAAAGGATAGCAAACTTGGCTCATAATGATTCTAATAATTACTTTAGACAAAATGTCTCCCTTTGTTTAGAAGTAAAACACTCGGTAAAGTCCACATGAAGCATCAGACAGAGGGGGCAACACAGTCTGCCCACCAGAGGAAACAGCCAACTGCTTTATTTTGACACTTTGTGCTGGTTATGTTAGAAATGTTGTACATACTCACTTTCACCATTTCTGTTACACATATTTTGTGCATGATGAATTGCCACTCCACTGAGGATGTGTGATAACAACTGAACCACAACTTACTCTTGTCTGTATGTATTCAAGCGATACATTTGTAGTTAATCACAATTGTGGACATTTGAGGAATTATATGCTTTAAATATGGAAAACAACTTAAAATGATACTATTAAAGAGATGCATTATATTATGGCACTCTTCTAAGGTACCCAAACCATCATATACATTTAGTTCGTAATGTAGAAGGTGCACTACGGAAGACAAACTTCATCTTACCAAGCACCGGCAGGAAGAATAATCATCCAAACAAAAAAAGCAGTTATCGTACAAGCTACATCAGACTATTTCCCATCATTTATTATGTTTTCAAGCTGTTGCTCTATGGCCAGATGGATGTAAAATATGTGGTTACTGCAACTTCTAAAATATCAGAAGACTGTTCTGACAAAGCAGACAGGGTCGTTCATTTATGTGAATTAAGGACTAACATGATTTATTTGTGGCTGGATTTAGGATCGAACCTTGCTGCTACTTATCTGAGCCATTGGTACTCTAGCCTCCTAGACAATTAAATAAGAGGACAATTAAGTGGATGCTGTAGTTAAGTTACGTACCAGTTTTGAAAAAAAAAATTAAGGAAATTGTACTTGTTTATAGCACTACTAAAATTACAATAAAAAAGAAAAAGATACAATTACTATTACATTGTTCACATTTGCATTTAACAAATACAATCTGAACAAAATCTGTTAAACAGAAGAAGATAATGTCCACCCTTACCACAGTTCGGGTATCCTCTCTTTCTAAGATTTTCTGAGCCTGGTCAGGTGGGAACCGCAACACTGTTGTAATTACTTTTGCCATTGTCTGAGTAGGAAAAGAAGGTTGGAATTAGCCAAAAGTACACTCTTAAAGGGATGTTAAGATCTGCCTACCACTGTTAAATAGATTGTCTAGCCAGGGATGTGAAACCTGTCACAGTCCAGATGACAACGACAACGACAAAGCAGAAATTATGATCGACTACCTTAAGCACAATCAGTGCAATGATCTGTATGTTAATGTGCCTTTTTAAGAACTTACCAGTACCTGAGAAGGAAGTAGAGATTTTAGGGAATTATGCTATAAAGTGATTGGTCCCTTTCTGCATGGTAAAACATTAGGGAAATATACTACACAGTTGAAAAGGGTTAATAATGATATTCAAAGAGGCATCATAGTGACAACAGTAAGATGTAAGAACCACTATGACTTAAAAATGAGAAACATGGCAGACCGTTGCAGTACACAAGACTGCTTAGTTTCTGCTTAGGGATTTAGTAATATGCACTCTCATACCTTTGTTTCACGTCCCATCATGTATTCAAACATCACCTTTCTTAAGTATTCAAATTCGGTGGGTTCACCAAAGACAGAAACATCAGTGTATTTATGATTAACATCTAAGGAGGAAATTGTGAAAAAGGTCAGAAAAGGCTAACGTTTACAAATGATCTCTGTCCTCTTAGATTAAAAAGACTGACAAGAAGCAACAAGTTGAACAGGTTAAACAATAGTATACATTTTAAATCTCTATGGGTGGATGCTGTAAAATTATGATAAATAATCTATAAGGGGATGGGATAATGGTTTACATACTGCTTGTGAGCATGTCCAGAACAAGGTGTAATGTATAACAATCTTTTAAATGAATGAATGCATATGTTAAATATCAGTCTAAGATTATAAAAATTAAGAGATTTTATTAATAATAAAAAACAGTGGATTTAGCTACAAATGTCCTGATATCAGCAACATTAGTGGTGACCATCAAAAGCCATTGTACATGTGAGGATATCATAAACCAGATTTACTTCTACAAACAAAAAAGTGGATGTTTGGTGACAAATGTATGATTTACCTTTGTAAGGTGTACCAAGTGGAGTAACAAACACACCCTGGGAATAGCTTTTTAACTGGTCTTCCATCATGTTAACCTGTACAAATCACAAAATGTCACACTTAATTCTTTTAAAAAAATTAACAAATAGATGATAAAATAAATGAAATGTACACGTGCATGGAATTCCACAGGGCTTAGGACCCCATACTGTCAGATTTTCCACTTTTCACCTATTTATGGTTTAGAGAACAGAGTGATATCAGAGTACTTTGCATGTACATGAATTTAAATCAAGGTTAAATAGATTGCAATGGTGTAACATAAAACTATTGTCCCTTCCTGCAAGACTTCTTTCATATGGGGGTATACACTGTTTTGGACCCAATAAATGTTTAGAGCAGAAGGAAAGCATACCAAGCCAGTGATTTAACCCCTTAAGGACAATGGGCGGTCCCTAAACCCATTAAAAACAATGCATTTTGAGCCCGTACACGTACAGGCTTTGTCATTAAGGGGTTAATATCATTACATAAGTAATTTGTAACAGATAACAATAAAACAGACTTCAAAATATTCACTTGTGCACCAGAAAGACTTAGTGGCTAGCAGAGGCCATGTGCTACACATGTGTATTTCCATCAAGGAATAAAAGTAACGCATTGGGAAAGAATATTTATGAAAATCCATTGTAAATATGCACCCTGGAAGGACAGGGTGTATTTAATGGAGCCTCTGTGGTTTATTTTATTCTCTTAACACAGTTGGTAGGTTTATTAAGGGTCATCATCTGTGAAATGCCTTGTGAAAGAAGCAATCATTTCAACGTGTATCCAAAAGAAAATACAAACTTTCTCCTTTAGCTCTTGCTCCTTCAGCTTTGCTTCATTCAGCTGTGACGTTTTCTGAGCCAATTGTACCTAAATAGGAACCAGAAAGAAGCTTTTAGTGCAGGAACTGACATGAGTATTAATGGTCAATTAGATTTGAAATATTATAAATATTTTTACCTGAAATTCAAATACTGGATCCTAGAATGCAAAAGAGGAACAAAAGATGAAACGGATAACAGAGACTGCCATTTACTTTAGAGTCAGAAGAAAAGGAGTCTAAAATGATAAAAGTAAGGCTGGATATACAGTCAGGTCTATAAATATCAGGACAGTGACACAATTTTCATAATTTGGCTTAATCTCAATGTACTTGAAATTAACCATTCAAGATGCAATTGAAGTGCAGATTTATAGCTTTAATCAAGATGGTTAATGCTAACACTCCCTCATTTTTTTTTTTTTTTTTTTTTTATCCTGACTCTTACTTTTAAAGGTTCCCCCTACTTACATGTCCCATCTCTAAATACATTCTTAACCGGTTTTTGTTCATGCAATGATCTCAGATTTTTAGTTCGCATGCTTGCTTGCAAGATTTGTGAAAGGCTGCTCCTGCCCTCCCCTGGCTTTTCCGTCCTTTACCCTGCCTTCGGTCCATCAAAAATCCCTCAAGATCCACTTCAAGGACCCTTCTTTGTGAGTGTTTGTCCATCTGTACTATGAAGCACAGCAGTTTTGCAGCATGCATAAGATCATGAGCCATTCCTTCCCTTCTCCATACTCTTCTCCTCCCGTCACTCTGATCTTCATTTCATCTGTCCAAAGTTCCAGAACTAGATTAAGTCTAATCTGTCCTTACTATTCGTGAGGTTTACCACTGGTTTGAATCTTGTGGAAAATCCTATGTTGTTACTATAGTCAATGATATGCCTACCTTCTGTAGAACGTTCTTTACATTGCTTTTCATCAACAAGGAGATAACTTTGCATTCGTCAAATACAGTTGCATTCTGTGGTCATCCAGGACTTTTAGTGTGGACCAACGCTTTTTTTCTTTTTAAGAATGTAAAAAATTGTTTATTTAGCCACTCAGTGTTTTTCTCCAGCCAATGGTCTGCTTAACTTCCATTGACAGCTCTCTGGACCTCATTTTGAGAGTTCACAGCAAAATTTCACATTAGGAAATAAACCCCAGATCTTTTAGCTGCTTAATTGTTAATAAAATGAGGGCACAGCCTACACCTGGCCATGAAACAGTGTCTCACTCAATTAATTTTGGTCCTTTCAAAACGAGGGTCTAAATATAACAAGTGCTGTAATTCCTAAACTATTCACCCAATTTAAAGTAAAATTAAAGCTGAAAGTCTGCAGTTCAATAACACCTTGACTGCATCATTTTTAATTCCGTTTGTAGTTTGATATGTTGTAAACACTCTTGTCTATCTGGTCAATGACATGCAGGATATACCAATACATTTTAAAATTAGTTATGTCATTCAGGTAGTCATTAGTTAAGCAAAATTGTTAGTTTTTGTAGTTAATACCGATTTGTATATGATTCATTACATAGAGAAAACAATGGTTAACTGTGATGGTGCTGCAGGAAAATAAAACATTAAAATGGCAAAAGGTTTGTGGTATAAAAATTATCAGGAAACACTAAATAGGGTTCAATATGTATGTCTTGGAGTAAAAAAGAAACATCATAGTAACATTTAAATACATAAAGGGATTCAACACAGTACAGGTGGAAAATATATTTTTAAGAACAAGGGGTAATAGTATAAAAACTGGAGGGTCAAGGGCTTAGATCAATCACCACGAATACTATAAAAATCTAAAGGGGCATTAAAGTATATACGATGGCTGGAGTGAATAACTTTGAATGTTTGCAGAGTGAGGTCTTTAGTTCCAGTCAGCTGAATTGTGAAAAATGTCCTATCCAACCCAGACCTGCAACAAAGAGACTCTTCCATTACCCTTAATTCTTTCCTAATTTACAAAATATGTTACTGTGGCTCAGTAATGAAGGCTTTGCTAGGAAAAGTGACGTAAATACTGCTTGTTTAGTGTGCAGTCACTCCTTGCCTAGTGGTATACTGCAAGGCTGCGTTCATGCATTCCTCTTCCAGCAATGAACTTTGCCGTCGGCCATCGGCAACACTGCAGGACAAGTTAAAGTGAAATCAATCTGTGAAGGACCGGGTCAAGTGTTTTACACAATACCACTTAGTGAAAAGAAAAAAAAAGGAGGGACAGGTAAAATGAAAAAAATAGTTATGAGATGAAAAAAGAGATATGACTGCTCTTTTAATCTCAGTCTGCACCCATTTCTCACCTCTCCATCTTGAGCTTCACTCTCTTCCTGTTTTCTTGATAACTCATCCTGCAATTTCTCAAGCTGCTCCTGTAACTCAGTGACTTTCGCTGTCATTTCCTCCTCTCGTGCCTTAAATAAAAAAAAGACAAAATTAAATGAATTTGAATATTAGAAACTAAAATGTTTGAATTTGCTTTCTAAAAGTGAAAAAAAGTCATGTTCCCAGTTATTTTAAGCACTATGATCATTTAAAACAAGGGCTGAATACCACACCACAGAGTAAGGTATTCAGCCACTAGAATATTTAGAGTAAATGCCAATTTAGGGAGAGTCATAAAAGTAATCTGTAAATAATTTCTGGAAACATTTCTTAAAATAGAGATGCTTTCACAAGATGTGATATAGAACAGATCACATTTGACAATACCGCTTCTGTGGTTCACAAAACATTTTGCTGAAGGATGCCTTGCTGGGCTCACACAACGGTATGTGGAAAGAAATTCAACATATAGTACAATATAAACACAAGCATGCACTAAATTTTTTTATCTACATTAGGAAAGAAAATTGCTAAAGTTCGCAGGCAAGAAGGACGCAGAAAAAAAGCATTTCATGAGCATATAAAGAGCTACAGAGTAAATATAGTTCATAATCTTGCTCCCCAGAAATCACTTAAATATTTTTCTTACAGGTGTTTGTTGGATAACTCACAACACTTTTTTTCTGAAGTTGTTCATACACCAGACAAGAAAAAAATACCACAGTGTGTACTTTTCAAAAGCATATACTTCATGCTACTGTAGCAATTTGAAGGTGTGTGAATACTATTGAAATTACAGGCTCAGGACAACAAATTTGAAAAACTCAGGACAGGCCTATGAATTTATTTGCTTTTTCTCCTCACTTTCACTAGCTGTGTGCAAGTTACAAGCAGTAAATCTGAAAAACAATGTGTCCCTCCCTAACATTTTATATATATATATATATATATATACACATATACACAAACACTTTTTTTTTTTTTAAACCTTTTTTGTCCTGAAAATACCGTATTTGCTCGATTATAAGACAAGGTTTTTTCCAGAGCAAATGCTCTGAAAAATACCCCTCGTCTTATAATCGAGGTCGTCTTCTAATCAGACCTCATTCTGCTTCGGCCGTGCTGCTTACGGGGCTTTGATCGCGAGCAGCTTCTCTGCTATTAGCAGCAGGAGAACAGGAAGCTAGCACAGTCCTCACATAACTCTGCCCCCCCTCCTTCCTCTGGGGGTGGGGCCAGAGAAGTTGCTCGCACAGCTGGGCCCCTGCAGAAGTCTGCGAGTCGGAGATCTGCAGTTCAGGTAAGGGGGTGGGGAGCTGGGGGGTTTGAGCGTGTGTGTATGTGTGATTAATGGAATGAATGAGTATTTAAATGTTTGTGAATGAGTGTGTGTGTGTGATAGCATGGATGTGTAAGGGGGGTGGGGGTGGTAGCATGGCATAGGGAGGCTGTAATCACACTTCTAACATCCCCAGGTTCCAGCATGTACTGGCTGCCTTGGCTTGATAGGAGTGTGATTGCTGTTAGCAGTATATATATATATCTCCAGAAATGCATTTTAACCCCCTATATGCCACTCAGCCCCATGATATGCCTTTTAACCCCCTATATGCCAGAGTGGCATATAGGGGTATAAGGCATATCATGGGGCAGAGGGGCATATAGGGGGTTAAAAGGCATATCATGGGGAAGAGTGGCATATAGGAGGGTATAAGACATTTCTGGAGGCAGAGTGGCATATAGAGGGTTAAAAGGCACATCATGGGGCAGAGTGGCAAATAGGTGGGTATAAGGCATTTCTGGGGGCAGAGTGGCAAGCCTGGGGGCAGATGTGCATAACTGGGGGGGGGGGGTTGGCAAATAAAAGGAAATAAAAAATACATTTTTCTCAATCATAGCTTTTATTAAATATGAAAATTAGTTTACATGAATTAATATTTACTAGTAAAACTTTTTTCCTATAGGGTAGTCTTATATTCAGGCTTTTTGTTTTTTCCCTAAATTAATATTTTGATTTTGGCAAATACGGTAAATACGATTGAAAAGGGACACTGTTGTCCCCCACAAATATTTGTCCTGAGGAGGTTAAATAATCCACCATGCTCTTTTTAAAAAAAAATAAACCAAAAAAATAAACCAAAAAAAAAACCAAAAAAACTGTACATTTCCCAATACTAAAGCACTGGAAAATACTCTCATAAAACTTTACCAGATCTGTAGTAATAAAGCCAGTCCTGCTCAACACCCTTCATAATAATGAGAAGTTAATGATAGAAATACAATAGCACACCATGCACAGTCTCACAGCTGTACCTCACAAGAACAAGCAACGAGGAACAACTTGTTCCAATTAATCGAATATATCAGTAGGTGGTTATTGAAAATTCTCTTCAGCTCCTAAAATGTAAATTTATGTCATACAACATTTAATCAAGCAATGACAGTGTATGAAATGATTGAATTCTCATAAAGAAATACTAGTAATATGGGTCTATTTCCCATAATTTCCCATAATTTCTGACAGAGCATTTGGAAGAAAAAAAATACTGGCTTAGGTTTATGGAGTACAAAAAAACACAACAGATGAAATAGATGGGGACAAAAGAAGGGGCGGGTAAAAGTAATCACAAATAACCGTATGTTTTATTGTGTATCTTACGTATTCTAAATTAAAGGTATTCGTGGGCAAAATAAAGTGAATAAAAAGAATAAGGTGGATGAGCACCTGTGTAGCTTAGCCTATAACCCTGAAAAGGTGTCTTACATCGTAAGAAGAAAAGGTGCCATCATTCTATGGACTTGTAATTTTAGATTAATCTGATGATGCAGGAGCACACAGAGGCAAAGGATGACCATGAAATACATTAACGTTGCATATAAAATATATACAAATAATTTAACTATAAGATTATCGTCTTGTTGTGTTTGCCACTTACCTCCAAAATTTCCTCATACTTCTTAACTGTTCTCTTTAGGTCCTCTTCTTTCTCCGCAATCTTTTTATGAAGCTGTGTTGCTTCTATATGTTGTGTCTGCATTAATTCTGCCTCAACTTCCTGAGCTTTAGCTGAACGCAAGAGATGTTAGAATCGATTCAACAATACCTAACAACCTCCACTAAGTTTTAGTAAATAGCATAAGAACATACAAAGCGCCAGTAATACCATTATATGTTTCTCAGTAAAACTAACGCTGTATATAAACTGCAATACAACTGTATTGCTTATGCACAATTAGAGGGCCCTAATAGCGTTTTCATTACATTATAATAATTGCTATAAATATTTTAAATGAATGCATTTAGACTTTTTCTGTACATTTTTTGGTTTTCTATTACACTGGCAGTTTCTCGGTATGTTGTGCATATGCATACCGTGCATCCAATCAAAGGGAATGGGGGATATGTGCTCTTAATTTAATCCAAGTAGCAATTATTTTATGAATACACATCCACATTGACGGAGCAATGCTGTAAACCATTCAATTCTCCTAGATGGTCCTGGAGCTGCTGCTCCCTCAGCCTCCACTTTTATGCATATGCGTTGATATTTCTAAACAGAGACTTTTTGACAAGGAATTAGAACCACAGCTCTCCTGCCAACTTTCCCTTTAGTGCTTAGAAATTACACAAATAGAACATGTTTTAATGGTTTTATATAGGCAACGTGGTTTGTTGTTTTTAGTTTCTTAACAGCAACTTTTGCAATATTCAAATCTACATAACAATGTGAATATCAGCTAATGGGCTCCAAGTAATCAATATTATCAAATTATTAGAAAATAATTCTTGGCTTTCATATCGCCAAACTTCACTGTGAATATCAGCGCTGAAAGAGTTTAACAGCTGTGCTTACCAATGGTCTCCTGAATGGCAGTTTCCAGCTCACGTTCTTTTTGTGCCATCTGAGTGTTGAATTCCCTCATCAGCTGTTTCAAAGTGGAATTATGTTTCAGTTCCATGTCTTCTTGCTCATGTCTGGGTAATATAAATAAATGTAAATGGGATGCCAAAAAAGCAACACGATTTTGCAACTGGGCATTTGAATGACATCCTTCATCTCAAAGATTAATTCATAACTCAGATTCACATATCAATCGCATGTAGGCATTTTTATGTCAAGTAAGTACTTACTGACACTCACTAAAGTGCTAAAAGTATTTTTTTTGGGGGAAAAAACACATTTTATGTAGTGAAAGCCATATGTAAAAGTATATATGTAGTAGTAATAATGGTATGGATTTGTACAACATTTGTTTCTACTATTTTGTTTTTGAAGGGCTATATAATTTGAATTCATCCACTCACACAACCACAGGTGAATGTTTCTATAAAAGTCTTTGTATACAATGTGCACTTAAGCAATGGCAATGCAAAAAGCCTTACAAAGGTGTTTATAATATTTGCCCCAATTTACTGAACAGTGGCAAACAGTAAAATGTGAAACCTACTTAATTCTTTGTTCAGCTTCCTCAGTGAGTTCTTTCTTAAGCAGATCTAGCTCCTGGTTATGTTCTTTCCTTAAAGTGCGCATGTCCTTTTGCAGCTTGGCAACCTCTTTACGGTATTTTTGTATGTCACCCTCTGCTTCAACCAGTTTCTGTCTCAAAGTGTTCTCCTGGGACTCAGCTTCATCAAACATCACTTTAAGTTCTTTATGAGCTCTTTCTGTTTCTTCTGCATTCTTTTTACACATTTTGATCTCTGTATCTTTGATAGCTAGCTCTCCTTGAAGCCCAAGTAACTTATTCTCATATTTGGAAGACAGTTCTTCAATTTCATTCCTCCGTGCCTCCTGCTCGCTGGCTAAAGTCAGTTCCTTTTCTCTTACAAGCTGTTCACTTTCATAAAGAGTTTTCTGCAAACTGTCAATTCTTTCCTCTAGCTCTGTAATTTTATGCTGCTTTAAGGCTAGTTCACCGCTGATTTTAGATAACTCACTTTCCTTATCTCTGTGTTGACTCTGCAGCACAGCATACTTATTTTCAAGTTCTTCCTTTTCTTGATGCAATGCCTCTTCCACAACCTGCTCTTTCTTCTGCATCTTTTCCTTCAAGTCATTAAGTTGGCTTTCTGCATTTCTTATGGACTGATCCTTCTCTTCTAACTGAGACATAAGCTGCTTCTTAACAGAAGCAATTTTCTGTTCAGCTTTTTTCTTTAACTCTGCCAGTTTATTAGAGCTTTCTGAAGTTAACCTCTCTTCAAGTGTTTTTAGCTCTTTATCTTTAGTCTGAGAAAGCTCAATTTTTACCTTCCCCCATGCCATTTCTCTCTCTGCAAAGTCTTCTTTCAAGGAACTTATTTCTTTTTCAAGTTCCAGCACTTTTTGTTGTGCTTCTATGGAGGAATTGTTTTTTTCTGTGACCGCACGCTGGGTATGATCTAGCTTCTGAAGAAGTTCTTCTTTCTCGTTATTGTTCTGCAGAGTTTGTGTCTCCAACCTTTCTAGCAAACATTTATTTTCAGACATTAATTTTGCCACCTGATCATCCAGTTCAAGATTCCTTGTTTTCTGACTTTCTAACTGGCTGGTTAATTCAGACTTTTTACTTTCACTTATAAACTGGTTTTGTTCTGCGTTCCTGCGATGATGTGCAAGTTCTTCTGCCATTTTTTGAAGGTCTTCTTCTTTGGCTTTATTTTCTTTAATGGTCTTTTCAATCTGTTCCTTCAACTCTTTGGTTGTGTTGTGATTCAGTGTAAACTTGAGTTCTGCTTTTTTCTTCCACTCTTCTAGCATATTTTTCCATTTACCTGCCTCTTCTAAAGAAGCCATCTTTTCTTGATTTAAAGCCTCAATTTTGGACATGAGGTCCTGAATTTGATTTTCTAATTTTATCTGGCTGTCTTTGTGCTGTGTGTTGACAAAGGCTATGGCCTTTTCTTTCTCTTCCAAATCAATGCTATTTTCAAGCTTTAACTTGAACTCATTTATTAATGTATGCAAAGACACTACCTCTGACTCTTTCTCCCTCAGTGATTCTGTCAAAGAAGTAACTTTATTGATATTTTCAGAAAGTTCTTTTTTTAGTTGAGTAATGCAAGACTCCTTCTCATCTGCTGCCTTTCGATGGCTTCCTCCTTCCTTTTGCAAGGCATCTTTCTCAAGAAGGAGAGTCTGAAGTTCTTCTTTTATCGATAAAATCACATTTTCTTTTTCTTGCAATTGAACCGTTGCTTGGTGTAATGATTTTTGTGTAGAATCATTCTGCTTAACTATTTGCTCAAGTTCTATCTGTAGATTATTTATTTTTCTCATGTGTTTAGTAATGGCTCCTATCAATTTAATTACTTTGCTTTCACAATGTGCAATCCTTGACATTGATCTATCCATTTGATTATTGTATTTTTCAGTCAAACCACCAGTTATTAATTCTATCAAACCTACAGCCTCTTTGCAACAAGAATCCAACTTCTTTTCTTGCTCAGCCAACAGCTGATTATATTGCAAGTCTTTTTCAGAAAGCTTAACTTGTAGTTCTCTTTGAAAGTCTTTCCGTTCTTTATCGAGAAGACAATCTACCTGTTGGCAGTGGTCTTCTGCAAGGTGTAACTTATTAGCTAGCTCCACGGCTTTGTCTTTTTCTTTCTCTAGAGATACTTTTAACCCACCAAGTTTCTCCTCAAACATAGTTTTGTCATTTTTGAGATTAACACATTCGTTTGCTGTTATTTCAAGCTGTGCTTTAAGGTCACTTTCATTTTGCATCAAAGCAAGAACCTGTGCTGATGCTTGACTTAACTGGTCTTGTATTTCACATAAAGAAGCATCTAATTTACTCTTTGCTTCTTTCAGTTCTAGTATCTGTTTTTCTGCCTCCTCCTTTTCTCCGATGATGCTGGTCAGCTGCTGCTTTACCTCTACTACAGCCTGGTCTTTTTCCTGAAGTTCCAATTCATGCTTCTCCTTTAGTTCTTCAACATGCTGATGGAGTTTATTTTCCCAGGCCTGGGCAATCTCTTCTAGTTCTCTCTGGTGAGTTTCTTTGACACTTTGCATCTGCTCTTTATGGTTCACCTCCAGCTGAGACATGGTATCATTAATTCCTACTGAACTAGCATGTGCCATCTCAAGCATTTTTTCATTGAACTGCTTTTCTTTATTATTCATCTCAAGCTGCTTTTTCTCTAGTTCCTTCTTTAGTTTGTTTTCCATCTCAATATATTTTTTCTTGGATGACTCTTGCAACTCTTTTATTCTCTGCTTCATCTTTTCAAATTTAGCTTCTTGATGCTTGATTTTGGTTTGATACTCTTCTTGCAGAGATAGTAGTTTTTTTTCTGTGGAAGACAAGTTTTGGTTAAGTTCTAAAACATGCTGCTCATAACTTTCTTTCATTTTTATAGTCTCATTTTCTCTATCTAGGGCAATTTTGCTCAGCTCTTCTATTTTTATTTTAAACTCTTTTATTTGAGCATCAGTCTGCAGTTGCAAAGTGTTGTGTTGATCGGTCATATTTTTGTTTTGTTCTTCCATCTGTAAGGACAAACTTTCCAGCTGGCCCTTGTAGGACCCCAGTTCTGAAGTAGTAGTATCTACCAATTCTTTCAGATTATCTTTATCTACTTTAGTACACTTTAACTCCTCCTGCAATATGGTAAGCTGCACAGCATATGCCTCTGCTTCTTCCTGTGACTTTTTATTGTGTGTTTGGAGGGTTTCATCCAGACGTGCAGTGACTTCTTGAAAGTCAGCTTCAGCTTTCTTAGTAGCTTCCAACAGTTTTTGGCTTTCTGTGCGTAGTAATTCAATCTCCTTCTCCTTGCCATCTAGCAATATTTTCAGATGGTTGATTTCTTCCTTGAGGCCCTTTTCAACTCCCTGAGTAAGTATTTCCTTTTCTTTTTCTATTACAATAAGTTGTTCATCATACTGTTTCCTCTCATCACCAAGTTGTTTCTCATACTGCAGTTTTAGTTTGTCTACTTCATGCTCGGTTACAATCAGCTTCTGCTCTATCTCTTGTCGGGATCTTACAGCTTCTGAGAGTTCAGCTGATAGAGCTTCTAGTTCAGTTTGTTTCACATCCAGCTTTTCCAAGGTTTTTTCGTTCATTTCTTGAATATGAGCCTGGAATAATTGTTCCTTCTCTTTTAGCTGTGCCTCCCATTCTTGCTTATGCTTCTCTTGAAGTTCACTAATATTTACTTTGTGCTCTTCTTTCAGAAGGTCAAACTTTTCAGTCCAAATCTTTTCTTTTTCTCGTTCAAGTTTCTCAATCTCTTGTTTATGATTTTCAATTATTGCACTGATTTCTGCATTGTGTTTGTTTGTTTCCGATTCAATACGAGTAGCTAATTTCTCAGATTTGCTATCAATATCTTGAGAAGATTTTTCAAGTAAGCTTTCAAGCTCCAGAATCCTCTGTCGAAAAAACCCAAAATAATAAAATTAAAAAAAATGAAAGCACAATGTATAACAAGAGTTATGAGTAAAAACAGAAGACTTCATCTGATGAAATCGTGTTAATCTACAGATATCATAACATCACTTATTTAACGTAACAGTGTATTCACTCATTAAAATAAGAATTATATGAGTGTATACGCTTGCACTCCTGTTCTCCTACTCATTAGATCACTCCTACTGTTAGCGTGCGTGTGTGTATATGTAAGTTGCAGGAGTCAGTCTGAGTGTGTGTATGTATTCTTTAGTATCGATGTATATGTTTTATGTGCCATATGTATAGCGCTAGCGTCAGTGTGCGTAAATGTGTAGTGCCAGAGTCAGTATGCCTACTGTATTGTAGTGCCAGAATCAGTGTGTACATTTTTTTTTTTTTTTTTTTTTTGTAAATATATGTTTATTGTTTTATCAGAACAACAGAACAGGAGATAAGTGGGGAGGGAAGACAAAAGAAAAAAGGGATGGGGAGAGGGGTCCATAAGTCCACAGAGCACAGGCAGAAATAAAGCCCAACGCAGTGGGCCAGCATTGTCGAGCACAGGGCATTCACAGCGGCAAAAATAATGCAGGAAATATAACACATTGCATACCAAAAGTAAAGCAATATATGCGTACATGGGCAATAAAATCGCGGCAGCATACATCCACCCTGGCATAAACAATAGGCCGAATAGAGGGCCTCAGGGGCCAATCAAAATAGGACAAGATGGAGGAAAGCGAGGGGGCGCAGAGATGTAACATCCCTGACAAAACAAGGGAAGGACACGGGGAAGGATGGCACACAAAAAGGGAGACGAGAAAGTACAGTGTGTACATTTTTATATATGTATAGCGTTAGCCAGTGTGTGCATGTGTATAAGAGTGTGGTACTAGCGGGTATGGTGTCGTTTATGTTACAGTATGGCGTTAACATGTGTGAGGTCAGGCACTCATGTTAGAACGAGAAGGCCTGGCTCTTGAACACCTTTGGAGATCTCTGTTCTAGTTCATCCCCAAAGGTGTTCGATGGGGTTGAGTTCAGGGCTCTGTGTGGGCAAAGTCAAGTTCTTCCACACCAAACATATCCAACCATGTCATTATCGACCTTGCTTTGTGCACTGGGGCACAGTCATCATGGAATAGAAAAGGGCTTTCCCCAAAATGTTCCCACAAAAGTTGGCAGCATAGGATTGCCCAAAATGTCTTGGTATGTCCCCTTCAGCATACCAAGGCATTCTGGACAATGCTATGCTGCCAAGATTGTAGGAACAGTCTATGTATTAAGAATCCATTGTAATCAAAGTACCTGTTAGTTTAACGGTCAGGTGCCCCAGTACTTTTGTCCATATACTGTATGTTAGTGTATGGCAAGGACTGACAAAGCCTGGGTGCAGTGTTGGGTAATATATGCAAAAGAAAAACATGATGGTTAAGACAAACTATATGCCCCATTTACCGTTCTGCAATCTTCAACTTCCTGCTGCATTTCCTGAAGCTGGTTTTCAGTCTGTGACTGAATGGCTTTTTTCTGCAGCTCCAGCTCTTCCAAAGCCAGTAAGCCCTGTTGATCTTTTTCTTGCATGGCTTTTATATGGTTCTCTTGTTGATTTGCCTAAAACGAAATAATAGGAAATAAGCATACCTGGGAACTCTACGGGTTTCGGCCGGAGACTAATGGAAAAGCGCCACTTCTCTGGGTTGCCAGCAGGAAACTCTGGGCTGCAGGAGAGCCGTTCTGACGCACCCCACTCCCCACCCATTTTCCCCTTAAACGGCGGCATGCAAGGAGGGCTCTGGACAGCGTATTATCACATGAGAGAGAGAAACTGTATTTTAGCTAGGGTAGCACAACATGTACCGTATAAAAATAACCGCTTGCTAGGGGTCTATAGTTATTAAACAATGTAACGAATTTTATTATAAGCTCTGAATATATGGACTTATATATATTGAATGTGATAAGCAATTCCAGGAAGTGTCAAAAAAACAGACCGTATAGGCATAATCGTGTTTTACCTAGAAAAGACCAATATGGGTCATTAGTGAACAAGGGAAATCATGGGAATGACAATATTTTAGGGGATCATCCTCAAAGCATTTGATTTAAATGAAGTTTGTTTTCATCATGACAATACACCTTGTTTCAGGGAAAAGTGAAACGTGAAACCATCTGAATGGCCTGGAGCTTCAGTCAATGTAACGTTGAATCTTTACCTTCTGGCTCCATGTGGCAATTAATTATTTTTCATTGTTGTAATTTATATGCATAAAGTTGCACACAATTTAAAACAAATTTTTCTGACCAACATACTATGTTTCAAACCAGCAGGCACAATGTATTGATTATTTTATGGTATATGGGATTTCACTTTTATATATATGCAACACACATATTGATTTAAACAATACTTTTTCATATTTCATTTGAACTTGGTGCAACTGAGAATTATAAGCTTACTAGCGTTGTCTTCAAACGCTCCTTTAATTCGTCTTCCAAGATTCTAATTCTTGCTTCATGTTCCTTCTCTTTGCCTAGCATAGCCTCAGCATGCGATTTCTCAAGCTCATTGATACGCACATCACAGGATTTCTGTATTAATAAAGAACACATTGTCATGAAAATATATATATATTATTTTAAAAATCATACTTTAGATGCTTAATGTCATGCCTCAGGAACAATGGAAGATTGCTTCCAAAATGATTACGCAATTATTTAAATGGCTATGCAATCATTAGTAGTTTTGGATATTGCAATACATCTTGTCTTTCATTATTACAAATGCTGAATTATAGCTTTGAGTATGCCTATATAAATGGGTTTACACTAATGGCATGTAGCTGTGAAGAGTGTATATATATATATATATACAGGCCCGGACTGGCCATCGGGCACACCGGGCATTTGCCCGGTGGGCCGGGCCACATTGACTTAGGGGCTGATGGAGCTGCAGCTCCAGGCCCCTACCCTACCTACCGGGTCCGCCACTCTAAGGGGCCGGGAAGTCCCCACCAAGGCCGGCCTTACGGGTCTGCGGCCGCACAGGGTATAAATTAAAACATCGGGGTTTTTTTTACTTTATTTAACATCCTCCATGTTAAATAAAGTTTTTTTTAACTTTATTTAACATGGAGGATGTTAAATAAAGTTGAAAAAAAACCCCGATGTTTTAATTTAAACCCTGTGCGGCCGCAGACCCCTAAGGCCAGCCCTGGTGGGGGCTTCCCGGCCCCTTAGAGCAGGACCGGCCTTTGGGGTGTGCGACCGCACAGGGCGTCACACTCTAGGGGGCGGGGGGCACCCCCTGATGAGCGGCACCCGGCACCCCTCCAGAGACGGACAGTAATGTCCGCCGCTGGAGGAGCAGGCTCGCAAGGGAGCGGTATCGGAGGTCTTTAACAGACCTCCGGTTCCCTTGAGTGATTTTAAGCCGGGTTCAACCCGGCTTAAAATCACTCAAGGGAGCCGGAGGTCTGTTAAAGACCTCCGATACCGCTCCCTTGTGAACTGCACGGCAACAGCTGCTGTGCGCCGGGATCTGACAACAAACCCCGGCGCACAGCAGCTGTTGCCCTCTGAACCGGAAGAAGACAGAGAAGACAGAAGAACTGAAGAAGAGGAGCGAAGAGGAGGAAAAGGAGCTGTAAGGAGAAAAGAGGAAAGGTAGGAAAATATTCAGTGAGAGTGGATTAGTATAAATGTGTGGATTGGTATATATGTGTGGATTGGTGTATGTGTGGATTGGTATATATGTGTGGATTGGTGTATGTGTGGATTGGTATATACGTGTGGATTGGCATACGTGTGGATTGGCATACGTGTGGATTGGCATACGTGTGGATTGGCATACGTGTGGATTGGTATATATGTGTGGATTGGTGTATGTGTGGATTGGTGTATGTGTGGATTGGTATATACGTGTGGATTGGCATACGTGTGGATTGGTATGTGTGTGGATTGGTATATATGTGTGGATTGGTATATATGTGTGTGGATTGGTATATATGTGTGTGGATTGGTATACGTGTGGATTGGCATACGTGTGGATTGGCATACGTGTGGATTGGCATACGTGTGGATTGGTATACGTGTGGATTGGTATACGTGTGGATTGGTAAGTGTGTGAGAGTGATGGGTGTTATGCTGTACCATTTCCAATGTCTTTTTCATGATCTAATTATGCTCTAAAAGTACATCATAACTCCCATCACTCTATACTGTTCCATACAGTGGCAGAGCTGGGAGGCAGAGGCCTTGCACCCCCACCGCAGGACTCCTGAAAGGTAAGTGAACTTCAAAGAGGGAGAGGGTAGATAGTTAGGAGGGGGTAGATAGGGAAAAGGGCGTGAGACGGGGGAAAGAGGGTAGATAGGGAGAAGGGAGTGAGAAGGGGTAGATAGGGGAGAAGGGAGTGAGAAGGGGTAGATAGGGCAATCATACTCCTATCATGCCAAGTCTGCGAGTACATCCTGGAATCTGGGTATGCCTGGGCATGATAGGAATGTGATTGCTGTTAACAATCATATATATATACATATAATATTGTTTTTTAATTGTTTTGTCCTATTTTGGTGTGTTACTTACTTTAAATAAAAGTGTTAGATTTTTTTATGGTGTGGGGAGGTCATATTCGGTTTCGGACAGGTAAATGCTGCATTTTCGGTTTCAGTCCAGAATTCGTTTCGGTGCATCCCTACTACTAAGCCAGACAATGAAGTGGTAGGCCTACACCACATCAATGTTTGGCGTAGTATATAGTGATTGGTGTTATGCTGCACTATTGTCAATGTCTGGCTCAATGTATAGTGATAGGGATTACGCTGTACCACTGTCAATGTGTGCCTCAGTATATAGTGATAGGTGTTATGCTGTACCACCGTCATTGTCTGCCTCAGTATATAGTGGTAGGTGTTATGCTGTACCACCGTCAATTTCTGCCTCAGTATATAGTGATAAGTATTATGCTGTACCACCGTCAATGTCTGCCTCAGTATATAATGATAACAGTGAGAAGAGGCAGAGGTGGTAGATAGTGATACAGGGGGATAGATAGTGAGAAAGGGGAGTTTTGTTACAAGTTTTTATTCCTTTCTTTTTTTGGGATGGGGGGCACCAGAGGAGTAGTCCGCACAGGGTGCCAGAACACCTAAGGCCGGCTCTGCCTTAGAGTGGCGGACCCGGTTGCAGTTGCGGCGGGCTTAAGGGGCTCTGCCTTAATGCGGCCATATTTTAAGGTACTAGCCTGGAGCTGCAGCTCCATAACCCCTAAGTCAATCCTGCCCTGCCACAGGCGCGGTCGCAGTTGCTGCTTGCTCTGGCAACAAGGTAAGTAGGGTGAGGGAGGGGGCTGCAGTGAGAAGGGGCAGAGGGGGGTTAGGTAGCGAGAAAGGGGGAGAGGGGATAGATAGAGGCGGTACATATTGATAAGTGGGGAAGGGGGTTACATAGTGAAAAGGGGGAACATAGTGAGAAGGGGCAGATAAGATGATGAGAGGGGGTAGTGTGAATGCGTATGAGAATGAATGAATAAATGTGTGGATGAATTGTGTGAATGCGTATGACAATTAATGAATTCATGTGTGGATGAATTGCTTGAATGATTTGTGAGACTGCATTAACGAATGTGTTAATGATTTGTGTGAATGATTAAATGCAAAGATGGTACATGAAGGGTGGGCTTTAACAATAAATAAATAAATATGGGCTGCTCAGGCTTAAATGCCCGGGCCTATTTTTTGTCCCAGTCCGGGCCTGTATGTATGTGTATATATATATATATATATATATATATATATATATATATATATATATATATATATATATATATATATATATATATATATATATATATATATATATATATATATATATATATATATATATATTTACACATTTGCAAGAGTGGGTAATGGAAAACTACACAAAGAAGCTAATATACTAAATCTATCTTTACTCGGACATTAAATAACTGTTTTCAAAAGCTGGTGTCCCACTATTGCATATGTAAGTGTCTGCCTAGATACAATATATCTTTCCTCACAAATCAATTACTTTCATACTCACTGTAAACTACGCTCACTAAAATCTGATTGGAGAATTCCTTCTAAACTGAATAACAGCTCCTTGATCCTTCCAGCCCTGACAAAGTCAGCAATAGTTTAATAAAATTCCGATCAGACTACAGTGATTTCTGCCACACTAAATTCATTGACCAATTCGGATATCTGAAGCTTCTAGTCATAGCTATTAGGTGCTTTCAGCAGACATGTCCTTCTTTTCTGGAGTTTTATTATGGATCTCTCATGAACTTATGTCTGGGCAAGTAGGTATTATAGAACCCTAACTTTAATCAGCCAGGCTACTTCACGCTTTGATTATAAGGATTGTGTGTACTTCTTATGGTTCTATACATTATTCGCTTTTCATTTACATATAAAAAATTCAAGTGGCAAGAAAAAGTAATTGAACCCTTTGGAATTACCAGGTTTTTTGCATTAAGTGTTCATAAAATGTGTTCTGATCTGAAACTAAGTGACAAGTATACAAAAAGACAATTACAATGCACTTCAGCTAATTACAAACCACTGATCTTTTATGTCTTTATTGAACACATTCATATGAGCGAGAGAAGGGAGGGAGTCACCTTCATGATATCCACCACCTCTTGTTTCACACGACTTAGTTCCTTCTGCAGGTTCATTCGCTCCTCTTCACCAGCTTGCTCTATGGCTTTAATTTGTTCTTCCATCTGAATCTTTCCCTTTTTACGTGCCTCCTCCGTCTTTTGGGTAGCCCCAAGAGCTTTTTCAAGTTCCTCAAATGCTAAAAGAATTGGAGAATTCCAAAGGATCATTTCACAGCCAGCTCTCAAAATATCTCATATAATAAAGGCAAAACATAATAGGCGAGTATTGCACAGTTTGCAGTGTCGCTACTAAATCACAGCTGTTAATTTAAATATATGAAACAACACATAAGGAACAACATTGTCATTGTCATACAATGATTTTTTAACAATAAGAAGTTAAGAAACAAGTAAGCACTTGCATTTTTGAGTGAAAGCATTTTCATTGAAATTCATGAACTCATGAAACAGTAACAGTGACTCCTCCTGACAGGTAGGACACAAAAACATATAAAAGCCCTTGCCCCTATACTATGCTTAACATCAAAGATATACAAGAAGGAAATAAAAGAGTGGAACATATCTTGAGAGACTATCGAGGAAAAAGAATTTTCTGTAACGGAAATCCTCATTTTGTCATCATTAGCAGCAATGTAAATGCTTTAACCAAAGCAAAGGGTCAGAGGACAGCAGCCAGGATAATCTTCCTGTAAAAAAACTGCACCAAAGAAAGGCAGGGTATCAAGTAGAAGCCTTTCTGGTAAAGTATCTGGCTATTCTGCCTACGATGTAGGGACTGAATTTGGAGAATAAGCTTTACAGTTCCTTAAGAGTTCAGGTATAGCCTACTTGCGTCTTCATAGTTCATGCAATGACCATTCAAGGTGGCAGATATGAGAGTGGATAGAGGACTTCTTGATTTCCATTTGGATGTTGGTTTTGGCATTAAATCTGCCAAAGAAAACGGCCATGTCCTTGGAAATCTGTAGAAAAGCATCCCCTTACCTTTGCCAAGGGTATAGTAGTCCTTTAAGATTAAAAGTTGGCAGTGCTGCTTCACAAAACAGGTAACAGTCGCTGTCAACTATAAGTCTTATGCCCAAAGAAGAGGAAATAATGGATTGTTAAATATGGAATATAAACGGCTTGCAAGATCAAAAACCGCAAGGAGATATTGTGACTTTGAGTGGGTAACCAAAATAATAGATGAGAGGGGGTGCAATAGGAATAGCCTAACTCTTTCGGAACAGCTTTTGACAACAACCCTTATAGAAGAATAAATAATAAATTGCAGTGTTTGACGTTCACTTGATAAGCCAATGTCTTCCTTATGGGAGAGAAAAGCTAGTAATTAATAATAGACATCTTAAGAATGGTCTTGTTAATAGTGGGGTACTTCAGGGAGGTTACTGGGACCCATTTTTGTAATTATTATATAATTTGTCCATGGCAGAAGGCTCGAAGTAGGGACTGAAGATGGAGAAAAGCAATCACAGCTCAGACTTTATCTACTCCAAAAATCCTGCCTTTGGCAAACTTGTTCACCTGAGACAAACAGAACAAAAGGATCTCTTGGGGGATTAAACATTCACTTTACACACAGGAAAACCAGTGTGTTTAGTCTCAGTGGAGGCTTTACGATATGTTATCTTAAGAGCCCATTCTGGGGCCTTAGGCTCTGCTGACATCCTTAAAATGAAATAAAAAGGAGAACAAAAGTAACATATAAAAGAAATCTTACATATACTTACGGAAAACAAAAGCAGAGCACCTACATAATGGCATATGCCACTACCTGCCAGATTCAGAATAAATGAGCATTACGAACAATGTCTGCACACAAAAGAAAGTTTTAGCAACATTGACCCTGGCATTGATGCTCACACGATTTAGCCAACTCTGCCAGTAAACTACTACTATTTAATCATATGACACTGCAACACAAAAAAGCAGCATGCATTGCCTAAACAATAAAAGAGGCAAGGAAAGTAACTCTTAAGGGGGTAAATTCAGTGGATCAGCACAGGTGTTCTTCCCTGTCCTTAAGAAGTCCTAATCTTCCAGTTGTTTTACTACTAATGGGCAATCAAACAATTGCATTGTTCATGATGGACTGTTATGCACCATCAAAAAAAAAAATGGTGGATTTGCTTTTCTGGAGGACAAGTGCGAACACCTGGCAGTAACAGCTCAACACATTTCGCACACTAATTTATCTGCTTCTTCACACAAAACATTTTGTATACTGCCCAGGCAATTATGTTCAATACTAAAATGAGCATGGCAACACCCTAAATTGAGTGATTGCGCGTCAGTGAGGTCAAATTATTTTTCCCCATATATATTTTAGTTGCACAATTGCACTAGACAACTCCTAATTGGCTCCTTTCTGGATAATAAACGTCCAACTAGACTGCCCTAATGTACACATGGCCACATATCAAACTACTAATAAAAAAAATAATAATTCACAAATCCGTTCTAAGAGATGAGGTTTACATAATAAGTACAAATATAATAAAGAATTTATGTTTCGGACATTAAAATCATTTACTTGGTGAAAAGACACCTTGGTGTTTAAAAATGGCACTAAAACCACATACAATAATACAGTCTTTTAGAAGACCAATTTATAATAGAAAATAATGGCAGTAAAACAGCAAAGTGTCAATCTTTTTTAACCCCTTAATGACAAAATGCATTGTTTTCAATGAGTTTAGGGACCGCCCATTGTCCTTAAGAGGTTAAGTACCCTTTTGGAAAACCAAAACACGTTAAACCACCAAACAACCCTAACCCCCTAGCTGCACCTCCAAATCCCAGAAAAAGCAAGTGTTTAACCTTTAAAATGTTGCAAGATATGACAAATACATTACTCCTTTTGTTGAAAATGTAACGTAACAAATGCTTTTATAATCCAAAGAATTTTGTGATACTTTTTAGTGGGCAAACATTTATGATTTATGATGCCGCATTGGTGAACCAACACTGACTCACGTGATAGTCCCAGGGGGCCTAACATGGACACAAAGCAATCACTTTTATACTGTGGCAAGAAAACAGGACCATAGATGTAGGTGGTATGCTGCAGCTTCTCCTAAGATTGAAAACTGCATTGTAAAGTAATTACAAGGTAATTTTATTTGCATTATATGTTGACAAGGCTGCATAAGACACTAAACTGTCCCTTTAAATTTATTGTACCATGTGATTCAAAGTAACCAAATGGGATAAAGTTCTAGTGCTTATGTGAATATTAAAAAGGAGATTTAAAAAAGTGCACTTTATAAAATATCCTTTGTAAGCTGAAGAAACTGTACACGTAGTAGAAACAGACTGCCACAAAGGTGATAAGCGGAATTCGAGCACTGTGATAGCTACTAACCTACTTTATTACAAGTTGGGGCTTGTAAACTTTCAGAAAGATCTGAATTGCCTGAGCAGCAAACATTTATGAAAACCAATTCTCCCAGATGCATGATGATGGAAGAAAGGAAAAGAAAAAAAAATCCCTTACCCCAATCCTGTTCATACAAGGCTTGGGAAAGGCACATTGAACCAATTACTGGCATGCATGGGTACACAAAAGTAAAATGGACTGTGTGAGTTCTTTACCAGGTACTTTAATACAACTAAAGGATTTTATATATATATTTAATTCTATTATATATTTATTTATAACATACATATAAACAACTATTATTGTTAATAAACACATTTAAAAAATATGCTTGTGAAGCTATGTTGTAATTACATAGCTATATTCTTAAAAATACTTGAGGTATAAGCATAGTGGACCACAAATATTGATATTTTCCTATATTTGAATAAAGCATGCCGTCTTACTAGACTTTACACACATCTCCAGCACTAAAGCTTATTTACAATATGATGTGGTAGCAAAACTACATACAACACAACTAAAATACCATTAATTTGTATATTTATAATCAAGACGGCAAGCCTTATTGTTCCCATTATCTTACAAGATCCTTTTTTTTTTTATTATTCTTTATTAAGTTATTTAAAAGGGAGAATATAACACATAAATAGCCATATAGTACAAGTCAATATATAAGTCAAACTTAACATAGACAGCAAACAAAAATCGTTGTTAGTGGCTAACAAAGATCAAGAAACAAATAAACAATGATCTATGGTAACTAATCCTGATAAAATGAAACTTTAGGTCTTAAAGGAGGGGAGTGTGTGTCGCTGGCGTAATAGATTGGGGTTGAACTCACTTAAGGGATCCCAGTCTAGATTACTTCGGAAAAAGTATCTCTCTGACACTGCCTGCGTCTTGATTTGGTTAAGAATTTCGTCCCACGATGGGGTATTTTGACTCTTCCAATGCCGAGCTATACAAATTTTACATGCTAAAAATATATTAACCTGTAATATTTTGTTGAATTTAGAAATTTGTGGTAGATTTAAATGAAATAAGAAGGTCTGAGGCGTCAGGCAGATTTTGTTACCAACAATTAATAAAAATAGGAGACTTACTTTTTCCTTAATAATTTTAAGATTTTGACACTCCCACCAGATATGAAGGTGTGTTCCAGTGGCTTCGTGACACCGCCAACAAAGACCGTTATTAGTGTTATACATTTTAATCTGTGTGGTACCAAATACCAACGATGTAATAATTTAAAGTACTGTTCGTGTAAATTTAGGCAGTGAACTGCTTTTCTAGTGTTCTGCCATGCTTTATACCACTCTTGCAGCTGAAACTCTTTTTGGAGGTCCCTTTCCCATAAGGAGAGTGTTTTGGATTTTTCCTGAGGTAACAGGTTTGTTAGTGTTTTTGATACCCTCGATATTATATTCAATAGAGGAATTTCCAAACAGAGTTCGTCCAATGTATCATATTTTCTTGGTGGATTTGCTATCAAAAACTGTTTGATACGTAGGTACGAAAAAAGTTCTTTATTTGGTAAATTAAAGTTTAATTGTATATCAACAAATGACCTCACCAGTTATCCATCCATTATATCTCTGATGTTTAGAATGCCACTATGCTGCCATCCACAAATGTTCAAATCTTTAATATAAATACTCAGGGTTTCTATAGGTGTCAAATCAGATATACCTGCTAATAGGCCATATTTTTTCCCAACTTTGGATTTTATATTTAGGATATCTTTCAATAAAGGGCTAGTTATTTTTAGGTCCTTCGTTGTTTTCCTATCCAACCATATTAAATTAAATGGGTCATTAATATTACTTAAGTTTTTTTCTATGTTATACCAACCTAAATTATATTTGTTTTTCTGCCCCCAGGCCATCATATGAGATATGAAGGAAGCCTCGTAGAGCCTGATTAGATCTGGATAACCTAACCCCTCCTGAGAGATGCTCCTCCTCAAAATATTTTTTGAGATCCTAGGTTTTTTTGCTGACCATACAAATATAGAAAACAATCTTTCAAATTCATCTAATACTTTCTTAGGAAACTATATGGTATAGTTCTGAACAGGTACAATATTTTTGGTATTAAATATGCTTTAACTATATTTATGCGTCCTAACCATGAAAGTTCAATTTTTTTCCATTTTAAAGTTAGTTCTTTCATTTCCTCTAGCAAACCATTATAATTCAGAGAAACTATATCTGAAGGATTTTTACTGATTTTTATACACAGATATTCAATTACCTTCTGAGATTTGATTACGTAATTTCCTTCTGTAAAAAATCTGTTGGCTCTCATTCAAATATAATGTTATTACTTGTGTCTTTGAAAAGTTTAATTTATAATTAGAAAAAGATGCGTATTCCTTTATTTCTTCTAACATAGAAGGAAATGATTGTTCTGGAAGTGACAACGTTAAAAGTACGTCATCCGCATATAATATAATTGAATGTTCTTGAGAACCTATTTTTATCCCGTGAATCTTTCGAGAATTTCTAATTGATGCTGCTAGAGGTTCCATGACCAAGGCGTATATCAATGGTGCTAAAGGACAACCTTGGCGGGTGCCATTTCGAATTATAAAGGATTTAGATTCAAAAACAAGTCCTTTTATTTTAGCCGTAGGAGATGAGATCCTTACGAGATCCTTATTGACACCTGGAAGTATTCAAAATCATTTTATATACTTAATGGTACACTTCAGTCATCATATGCACTTAAAGGATTATAACAGTTAATTTGCCATGCAATGAGACTCCCTACATGCATGTGCAGAAATCACTGGTGCATTTGATTTAATGAGGCAATTAAACATCAAGGAATATATAAAAACAATCTTCTGGTTTTCACTGAATTTCTGATATAAAACAAGCACATTTACTGAAATAAAATCACATCACAAATTAAATATATTAGAACACAAAATATACATTTGCTTTTCAAACACACACACTTCTGAGGTCTGTACACAAACACTTCTGAGGTCTGGACACAAACACATATGGTCTATACAAATATATAAAAAACAATCTTCTGGTTTTCACTGAGTTGCTGATATAAAGCAAGCACATTTACTGAAATAAAATCACATCACAAATTATATACCGTATATTACAATACAAAATATACATTTGCTTAACACACGCACTCCTGAGTGCTATACACAAACATGTAACTACTTTAATGCCAAAGTTAAACATCAAGTACTTCAAATCATGTCACTACTACCAAGCAAGTGCAATCTCCAGAGGCCAGAATGCACTCATTTACACTATTGTTATAACTATGAATCCTACATAACAGTCTCTCAAAATCTTGAGTGACGCAGGCCTTAAAATTGTTAAAATACATTATTTTAACCCTTACGTCCAAACAGAAGGCTTCATGAAAGCAATGCAGGTTTAAAAGAAAGGTGATGCAAAGATTATGAAAAGTTTAAAATGATCCACTTATTTTTTGACCCAATTGTTTTGTATAGAACTTCAAAAGAACAGTTAGTTGAGAGGGATAATAATTTAGAAATGCCCAAAGATCTTGGGCATCAATTGCAATCCACATGATGAACCATGCAAGAGTACTCTCTTTTTATGCTTGGGATGTTTCATCAAAGAATGCCAATATGAATATGTACTTAAAGGACATTTATATGTAGTGTTTCTCACAAAAAAATAAAAACTATTTGTTCTACCATGGCTGATAAGTAAAACATTCCCTGCATCACTATTGTGTTCTCCTGAGTTGCATAAGATCACAAATATTACATTCAATTAATTAAATTAATTGAAGTATACTTTGCAATGTAATTAGTAAATCACCTACTATTCATCTACTGAAATTTTGATATTTCTTCCATAAAATATATTTCTAAAATAATATAAATGTTTGGGGGGGGGTTATTTTTTTTTTATAAAAAGCCCTACCTATACTGGAAAAATTATATAATTTGTGTAGGTTCACTAAATCAGAAAGATGGAAATAACTGTTGAAGAAAAACATAAAAAGTTTTTGTCCTACAGTGTTAAAAAGCTCTGGTCTTTAAGGTGTTTAGTTAAGTGTAATGCTCTTACCAGCTTTCTCAGACTTCTCTTTCTGCTCTTGCAGCTCTTCACATTGTCTGGTTAACTGTTTGACTCTGGCGCGAAGCTGCGAAACTTCGTCTTCCTTCATCTCCAGGGTCTCATGCATTTGCCGTTTTGTTTCTGCAATGACCATGCCCTTCAAAGGAGATAGAATAAAAAATGTCTGTCCAGTGTCTAAATTTTTAATACACAAAAGTCCTCCTTCAGAGACGGGTTAATTAACTTAGTACATGGCAGCCACAAAATGAACTACGAACCACTGTTTCTTCCATCTTTGGACAGATGTAAAGCTAATTTGAGAGTTAAAAAATAATGCGAAACAAATGCTGCGCATCAAACTATGTATCCATGTACCTCCATAAATAGCATCAGTTTGCATTGTATATTAATTAGCAGTGTTGACAGCATGGCTAAACAACCTGATGTCTCTTATTCATAGAGTACATGGAGTTTGCCAACTCAGTCCCGGCATCAGTCTGGTTTTTGTGGATGCCCTTCTGAAACATACCACAGATGCTGTCACCATAATTTTCCATTCTTTCCTTATATCTCTTTAGCAGTTGTCTTTTTTTTTTTTTTTTTTTTTTTATAACATACAAAATTATATATATAACATGCAAATTGCTTTATATTGTATTTCTTGTGTAGCAAGAACAGTACCGTCAAAATATGTTTGAGTATATATGTTTTATTCATTTTTTTAAATGAACGTGATTGATTTGTTAAACAGAAGTGAAGGTTTATTTTGATCTCTAGGGCTTCATGCTTAGATGTTTATAATATGTACATGTTATCTAGGGAAGGTGTTAAAAGAACATTTCCTTGCTCCACAAAACTGTCAGACAGAGCTGACATTAATCATAACTAAATGTTTACCTTATCTTGCTCCAGCTGCTCAACCAGATTCTTGGCATCTCTTAGTTGGGTAATCAGCTTGGTCTTCTCACTAGTGTGGAGTTCCTAAAATTCCAGAAAGACTTATGTTACACACATGACATTTCTAGGCAATACATTTCACATTGAAAAATTAGAAGTGGAATCCTATTTTGATTATAGATAGGGTACAATGGGTGAAATGGCATTAGACTTAGGCTTCCAACTTCTTTCTCTGAAAGAAGTTCAACGTAAAGAAAAGAAAATCATCTGGATTCATCTGAAATGAGAAAAGCCTCCAGAGCTTAATAACTATGATATGGGAACAGACTAAAGATTGCTTTCCTTTGGGCATGCCTCTGGGGCTACTTAAAAATACAAGACACACTCAAGCAGACAACTGTACATTGTGAAGGACAGAGACTCAAAATATACCCTCATTATAAAGGCATCCAGTGCTGTGATCATATAGAAAAAGCAACCTGCAACTGCAGGTAAAGTCATTAGTTTGATACCTTGATTTTTTCAAGTTCCTGAAGTCTCTCATCTAATTGGTTCTGGAGTGCTTCATTTTCACTGCTAAGCTGAGCAGAACGCTCTTTGTGTAACCGTATTGTTTCTTTACATCGCATCAGAAGGTTCTCCTGGCGTTTAACTCTGACTTGAAGATCTTCTGACGTTTTTGACTTATCCCCTGACCCATCTGCACCTAAAGGCAGCAATATAAAAATTTTTCAAAAGGGGGTTTCGTTATCACAAGGTTTTATCAATTAAAGACTGATGCATAAGTATATCAGGACAGTACTACACAGAAAAGAATGTAGGTGTGGTAAAAAAAGAAGAAAGAAATGCTTGTTTACACATTGAGCCAATTTTGATTTTGTTTAACCCAGATAAACATTGTGAAAATTTCACTTACATTAAAAAAATACAAATAAAAAAGCCTGAGAATTCTAGCAATGATCCATTACATAATAAACAGGAAAATAGGCTGTGGATGCAGTAAATCAATATTAATATGTAGATTTAGAGAACAAATATAGGCAATATTCAGGTTTACATGAAATATCTACCTTTTGCTCATCATACAGCTTTATAAGTATACAGACTTGTATTAGGATTTATATGTGAAGCACTACTTATGTCTTGTTTGCCCATTGTACAGTGTTGCAGTAAATAATCGTGCTATACAAATCAATAGATGATCATATTTTCCGTTTTGGTTCTCTTAATTAATTTGTATGAGAACACTGGCCAATTTATTTTTCATACTAACCAAGAGTAGAAGTGTTCTCCACATCACCTTCCTGCACAGCAGTTTGGGTGTTGAGCTCTTTTGGTTTGGAGATGTCGTCATGCCCTTTCCCAAGCCTTTGCTTCAGTAAAGTCACCTAAAAAAGTGTAAATGCTTGAAAACATTGCCAAAATTCACAAACTGAAAAGAAAGAATTCTTACCTGGGAATTCCTTTTCCTCGTCCATTTCCAAGGTGGCACATGAGAAGGCTCCGCCTACCAGGTAGGGCAGGAAACCCCCTTCCTCCCCAGTGTGGTTAAAAAGAAAGACTCAGACAAATAAAAGCCAAACAAAGTAAATTTAATGGGTGGGAGAAAAAGTGTGCCACCTTGGAAATGGACAAGGAAAAGGAATTCCCAGGTAAGAATTCTTTCTTTCCCTTGCCATTCCAGGTGGCACATGAGAAGAATTAGCAAGATAGGGAGGGAAGGATTCCAGTCTGTAGGACACGACGACCAAATTGAGACTCGTCTGAGAAATGAAGATTCAGCCTGTAGTGCCTTACGAACGTATGAATCGACCTCCAGGTCGCTGCCTTACAAATGAGAGACGGAGACACCCCGGAGAGTTCAGCCCAGGAAGTCGAGACGGATCTGGTCGAGTGAGCCTTCAGGCCGGAGGGAGGTACTCTTCCCGCGGAGACGTAACATAAAGTGATTGCGTCTTTAAGCCAGCGGGTCACGGAAGCCCTGGATACTGATCTGCCCTTCCGGGTCCCCGCAAAGGACAGAAATAGAGAATCGGATTTCCTCCAGGCAGACGTACGTGAGAGATAAGACAGGATACATCTCCGCAGGTCTAGCGAGTGGAGTTCCAGTTCTTTGGGATTCTTGGGATCCGGACAGAGAGTAGGCAGGACGATCTCCTGATCCGAATGGAAAGGGGAGACTACTTTAGGGAGAAACTCCGGTGGCAAACGAAGGATAATGCAGTCCGGCAGAATCCTGAGAAAAGGTTCTACTCTGGAGAGAGCCTGGAGCTCGCTCACCCTCCTAGCAGAAGTGAGGGCTACTAGGAGGACAACCTTGTAGGTGAGCAGCTTTAGAGAGGTGTCCTCTAGAGGCTCGAAGGGAGACGTGGTGAGTTGGTGCAACACAAGGTTAAGGTCCCAAGGCGAGACCGACGGACAGAGCCTAGGGCGAAGTCTACACATTCCCTTAGAAAATCTGGAGATCCAAGGATGGGAAGCCAGATGGAAGTTCAAGAAGTTGCTCAGTGCCGAGATCTGGACCTTGATAGTAGCAGGTTGGAATCCTTTATCAAAGCCATCTTGAAAAAAGCGCAGCACCTCACGGATAGATGGAGAGGATACTTCCTGCACATTGGACCAGGCGATGAATGTTTCCCAAACCTTCTGGTACTTGGCGGTCGTAGAATTTTTGCGGCTGGAGAGAATGGTGTTCACCACTGGTGCAGCTAATCCTTTAGAGGTCAGGATCTCCCTTTCAGAAGCCATGCGGAGAGGTTGAATGGGGAGGGATCTGGGTGGAGAACAGGACCTTGAACGATCCTTCACCTGAGGAAGAAGCATGGGTTTGTCTATGGACAAGGTGGTAAGGTTCGAGAACCAAATTCTTCGAGGCCAGAAAGGAACAACCAGGATGACGTTGTCCGAAAGGATCCTGATGGACTTGTTCCGCAGGATTGGAGACCAGAACCTTAGAGCCCTCCAGACCGCCAGCAGTTCTAGAAGATTGATGTGCAGGCTTGATTCTTGAGGAGACCAGGTTCCCTGGGTAATATGGCTTCCCATGACAGCACCCCAGCCTGTCAAACTGGCGTTGGTGGAGATTACCACCCAATCTCTTGTCTGCCAAGGGAGTCCCTGTGAAAGCTTCTTGCCTGACAGCCACCAACGGAGTGACTCCCGAACGAAGGGAGAAAGCCGGACCTTCTTGTATAGGGACGTCCTGGAGCGATCCCAGTGATCCAGTAAAAACTGTTGAAGAGGTCTTGCGTGAGCCAGTGCCCAGGGAACCGCCGAGATGGAGGAGGTCATTAGACCGAGCAAAGACATGACGGATCTGAGGGACACTGACTTGCTCTGTAGGAACGCATGTGTGAATTCCCGTAATCTTAGGATTTTGTCCTGCGGGAGAAACGTCTTCTGTACTTCTGAATCGAGGATCATTCCCAGAAAGGTCCGACGTCTGTTTGGAAGTAACTTTGACTTTAGAGAGTTCACCAACCATCCCAGGTTGTGGAGAGTCCTGAGGGAAAACTCTAGATGGGATTGGAGCAATGATGCCGAGGCTGCAATTAGGAGCCAATCGTCCAGGTATGGGACCACTTTGATGCCTCTTTGCCTCAGGAAGGCCACGACCACTGACATGAGTTTCGTGAAGATCCGTGGTGCTGAAGCAATTCCAAAAGGAAGGGCCCGAAACTGAAGATGACGAACACCTTGAGGCAGTGTAACGGCCAGACGGAGGAATCTTTGGTGGTCTTCCCTGATGAGGACATGTAGATAGGCATCCCGCAGGTCTATAGTGACCATGAAGTCCCCCGATGAAATAATCTCTGTGGCGGACTTCAGGGATTCCATCCGAAGCCTGTTGTATCTTATACAGGCATTTACCAACTGTAGGTTGATTATTAATCTGAATTTCCCGGATGGTTTTGGCACGACAAAGACGTGGGAATAGGTTCCCTCTCCTATTTCTAGATGAGGCACCGGGACTAGAGCCCTTTCGTGAATTAAGTTGTTGAGTGTGAAGAAAAATCCCGCTCTTTTCCAAGGATCTGCGGGAGGCATGGACAGCAGGAATTTCTGGGCAGGTAGGCGAGTAAACTCCAGTGCATAGCCTTGATTGATGATGCGAAGGACCCAGGGGTCTGAGGTGATCTCTTCCCAGGCATGAAAGAAACCGGTTAACCTGCCCCCTACTTGAAGCCTGCTGGCGTCAGAACCTTCCTGATTTACCGTCCCTGCCTCTGCCTCTTCCTCTCTGGAATCTACCTCTTGCGCAGGGTTTACCCCCAAAGGACTGGTAGTCGTGATTGAAGGTAGAGGGCCTGTAGAACTCCGTCTCTTGGAGCTCTATAATAATTAGACCTGAAACGAGGTGGTCCTTTCCTCTGAGGTAACCAGTGCTTGTCGCCCGTGGTTGATTCTAGAATCGTGTCGAGGTCGCTGCCGAAGAGGTGATTCCCCTGGAACGGAATGCTGCACAGCTTGTGTTTTGAGGCATTATCTGCAGACCACGACTTAAGCCAGAGCGCTCGTCTAGAAACCACTGAAAGTGCCGTAGCTTTAGCAGATGCACGGACAGATTCAATGGAGGCATCGGAGATGAAGTCAATTGCTAAGCAGGTGTCGGACAGGTTTCTTGCGACCTGCTCAGTCCCTGGAATAGCTGCCAGGTCTTCCACCGCTTGCTGAAGCCAGATCTTAATGGCTCTAGAAGCTGACGCTATTGCAATGGCTGGACGAAAGTTCGCCGCTGCTGCTTCAAAAGCCCTCTTGGCGGCATTCTCAGCCCGCCGGTCCATGGGGTCTTTGAAATGGGACGCATCCTCCATCGGAATGGCTGTTTTCTTCGTAGCCTTGGCTACTGCGGTGTCCACTTTCGGAACTTCCCAGGCATCAGAATTCTTACCATCAAAAGGGAACAGCTTTTTGATTCTGGAAGACGTGAAGAATCTCCGGTCAGGATATCTCCACTGCTCCGTGATTATTGCTGAAAGTGAATCGTGAACTGGAAAGGTCTGCGGTTTCCTAGAGTGACCCTGAAAAGGATCCGGTCTTGAGACTGGCATGTCATCCTGTAGATTCAAAGTAGATCTGACTGCAGAGATGAGCTTCCCTGTTTCTTCGACTGGGAAGAAAAAGGTTTCCTCTTTAATTTCCCCCTCCTCATCCGAAGACTGGGGGTCATATTCCGAAAAAGGAGCCAAATAATCTTCCAGGGTATCTGGAAGAACATTTGGTGGACCCTGCTGGTAAAGTTGATGCTGAGGCACCGGCGCCTGAATGGAGCTTGCCATGGCCCGAAAACAGTCAAAGGTAGACTGAAGTTCCCCCTTCAACCAGGAGGTAAATTCTGTTGCGGAAACTTCTTTAGGCCGAGAGCAGGAGCTGCACATTTTGGCCGTAGGGTCGTGTAGGGTCTTTTTACAGGAAGAGCAGGCTTTGTGTTTCGTTTTTCCCACAGACTTCCTATGTGGGGAGGCCTCAGGAGGGATGTCTGGATTTTTGTCTGACATGACTGAGGAGAAAAAACACAAAGATGAGACCACAGAAAGCAATGGAAATCTCCTTTCAACCTAGGAGGGAAACACCTACTTGAAAAAGGCAATATACAATCCTCAGGCACAGGCAGGCACAAAAAAGGAGTAGAAAATGCAATAATACAGCACAGGAACGAGAGCAAGGAAAGATCTTACCCATTCTGGCGTTTTTATAGAGGCATTTAGGCGTCCAGGCCCGGAAAACGTCACATCCGGAAATTCCCCGTCAATTGATCTCTCGTGACCCCGGACGCAGTGCCGGAAGTAATGCAGATAGGAGAATAATGAAAAACGGGTGCCGTGAAACCGGCACAGCCGGCTATAGAGTCCCGCTCGCAGCGCCTCCGGAGCGCTCTCCTGCCGTGCCTCACGCTGAGGATTCCTCCTCCCCGGGACGGAGAGAACCGGAGCCCGGGGATGCACGTCCCAGTGAGCCCCCTGGGCTGTGGGCAGCATATAATGAGGACTGAGCCTCGAGTAACCGCGAGGACCGCGGAGTTACAGCCTCCGAGGCTGCCGCATCACCCTGGATCCACCGGGATCACTATCAGGGATTGGAGAGAAAGGACGCCCCCCCGGGGCTCCAAGAAAACAAAAAAGAAGAGAAAAGGTAAGCTACAGCCTAACCGCTACCTGAGTAGGGCAGGAAACAACACTGGGGAGGAAGGGGGAGGTCTCCTTTTTTTAAAAAGTGTTTCCTGCCCTACCTGGTAGGCGGAGCCTTCTCATGTGCCACCTGGAATGGCAAGGGAAATTTTAGTGTGGCTCATTCAATGGGCACCAAGTTCTTTGTAAAATCTGACATATAATGAAGGCCTGACTTTAAAAGTGTTTTGTTAAACGTACCACAAGAAATGTGAAAAAAGGAAGAAATGTTTCCCCAAAATGCCATTCACAGTTTAGTGAATAGTATTGCTGTGGCTCCGACGTGGAGTGGTCACAAACATGATAAACATATGAATACCACTTAGTTAATTTTACTTATGGTTGACAGTGTGAACTAAAGAAATGTACACAAAGAACATAAGTTCTTGATAAATTAAATAATAATACCGCAGAACTCCATGAAAGCTAACCACCATCTACACTGAATATTATAACACACTTTGTTATAATTACCATTATAAAAAGATAAGGGGACCTACGCCCCTCAAGTCAGTTTTATCATCATATAAGACTTAAATGCACACCTGAGTCTGTAATACACTAATAAGTTGATCTTTCTCTTCCAAAGCTGCATCAAACTCTTCTTGAAGATGCTTCTTGGCTTGCTGATCCATTTGAAGCTCCTATAATAGCAAACAAATATTGAAGTAAATAGGTACATTTAGTTTTGTGGCCAAACACATCTCCCTCCTCCAGTCAGCTCCAGCGCTAGCTGTTTAGACCCCCACTGATTTAAAGGTCAATGCTTTCCCGACATGTAAATGCTTTTTTTTTTATTTTGGAAGAATGCATTTAAAGCACTCACACTATACCTAAATATGCATTCTTGTTTTAAAATGGGTGTCAGGGGCATTGGTCTCTTTTAAAGTTCAACAGTTTGCACCCCGGTGTAGCAGACATCCCCAAAATGCCTGTGGATCTAGAGGGGTAAGCAAGTGACTTTTTACAATAATATAAATAATCTATAAAATGTTCTCAAATCAATGAGGTATATGATTTTAGTTACATTACTACAGATGAGTCAGACAGCATAGCTTCACACTTGAAACACAGACTGTTGGCGTGCAGGGGAGAGAATCATCATTATACACATACAGATCTTCTCACTCCCCAGTCAATTAGAACTTTCCCCATCAAATTACAAGGGTACATGTTATGAATACATGTAAATATCTATAAAGGCAAGACACGTATGCAGACACACAGTTATAACATCCCATTAACTATGAGACAACCCTTTAAACAAACACATGCACACAATCAATTTATAATAAATAATATGGCCAGGAGAGCTGTGGTTTCAACGCCTTGACTTTATATTATGAAGGGCCAGCCGCAGTGAACTTCTGTTGCATGAAGTTCTTAGCTAGCCCGGTACGATGTATAGTTAAATAATTTCTTCAATCTTCTCACACATTAAACTATACATTATGCAAGGGTCAGCTCAAATCATACTGGATAAACTTGCTTTTCATAATGAATAGTGAAGTGAAGGAGCTGAAATATGTATGTATATAGCACCACATAGCATTTTAACAATTTGCCAAAGTTTCTGATACGTGCATGGGTTTTCCCTTGTAACACATATAATAATCTGGTGTAGGTTTACAGTGACAGGCCTGTTCTCGTCACACACAAGAACGCTGTGAATCTGTTAACACCTCATATATGCAGAGTCAACTCAAAGGCTGCAACCCAACTAATGTCGCTTGTACGGATAAATTTAAAACTGAGGGGTGGAAAACATTACCTCTCGCAGTTCTCCAATTCTTCTTAGTGCTTTATCCTGGCTCTGGCTCAAAATGGACTGAAATAAAGAAGGATTACAGCAAGCATAATAAATATCTTCCAGTAAAGGCATAGTGCAAATGTGATCTGTATCTGCAACCTAAAGCAAACTAGGCTCCCAGAAATGCTATTTTCTTTTTTTTTAATTAATTAAAAAATTGTGTGTTGTCCCTTTCAGACCCATGGCAATGTCTTCAGCAGATTAGTTTAAAATGTGACTAACTAACCCATTGGGAGAGTTATACATTAAAGTTCGTGTACCAACAAAAAACGGTGAGATTTATAAATCACAAACATTAATAAGCAGCTTGGAAAATCTATTCCACCTAATTTTTTAGAAACATCATTTCTAGTAGTAATGAATGAATGCTAAAAAATTCTCCCAGAAGCAATTCTTTAAGTAACATTTTGCAGTGAACACTTGTCACGTGACACAAAGGCAAGCAGTTATATGTTGTTGCCATAGCAACTGAAAAACTTCCTATACATTTGTTGTTTTAATCAAACCTTCAGAGGTAAGAATAAAAAAAATGAGATCTGCTAAGGTTTTTACTCATCACATAATGTAAAATACAATTAATGTGGAACAGCCCCTTTAACACTCAGCAACACTTCCTCCACTAAGCCTTGTCTATAGCACCATCTCACCTGCAATTTGTCTTTATCCCTCTGAATTGTCCTATATGTTGTAACAAGCTGAAAAGTAAACACATTCTTCATGTTACTAAAAAGCAATACGATATAAAAGAAAATTTCACACCGCTCCATCAATGTTTTTTTATATAAAGCAGTACAAGTCCAACATTATTCCCAAGAAAACAATTAAGATGGGATGGGTAATGAAGTCCTTTAAGGGTCAGGAATGGAAGATAAGCAAGGATAACAAAGAGAAAGCTAACATACTGAATAATTTATTTTAATCTGTTTACACTAAGAAACTGCTAATGGTGTATAATTGCCTAACTCAAGAAGAGGGCATTTGCCTTGGGGTTTTATTAAAACCTCTATTTGGTTCCTACTAACTACTGGTAAGCACCTTGGTTCTGTTTCCCCTGTTTTACTGTTGACGATGTTCTGTTCAGGGCTAGTGTTAGGATTTGCCTAATGTGAAGTACAGTGAAGTGCTGGCAAGATTCCATTTTATTGCCAAATGATCAACCAAATCTTCATGGTTTGCATTAGCATTAGGTTTAGGTTTCAGTGCTTTCTGGGTTTAACGCTTGCCTGTGTCAATGTCCTTCACCTAACCATGGATCCTGTAGGTATGGCATGCACTTATCCTTGTTTTGGCCTGGATGCCTACTACTGCGACCCTTTTGCACGTTGGACACCCACAACACCAGAGCCATCCGTGGGTCCTTACAACAGAGGCATGGCCAGATTACAATGTTTGTATTAGGCCCTTACCATTGAATTGTTTGCAAAATGGAAGATGTCTTCATAGTAAGGGCTATAAAGCTCTCAAATGAACAACCTTTAGACTTAGTGACGAAAAATACTTTTTACCAAAGATGCTTTTAAGAAAAATCTGGATTTTTTTGTGTGAAGAAAAGTTTTTAAGGGGTATACATTGTCATTTAAAAGTTATTAATCTTGGGATTTATCTCAGAGACGTGGTACATACAATCCCTTGGGGATACTGATGTGTGCTTAAATGGTCTTTAAAAGGTGCAGCAGTACATAAAGAAACCCCATATTTTTATAGCATTTTACCCACTGAAAAACATTCAACTATAAAAAAACACTTAGGAAATATTTAATATATGTACAAAGCGTTCATGCTGAAGAAGACCACTGCATATTGAATAGGTATGGTGGTGAGTTATGATTTTTCACCTTACTGTAACTCACCTAACATGTAAACATGACATGTACTTGACATTTGTCAAGTATTCACATTTCACATTTGTTAACGATCGCACACGGCACGGTTTTTTTTTTCCTTCTATTGTTTCTGAACAATAGAAAAATAAGAGTGGTTACCCTGACCATGTTTGCGAATGACCTTTCACACATTTAAAAATGTTAGTGCCTTTAGAGTTTGTATAGTATGTTTTCAAAAAATCCGTTTAAAAGCTGTTGCACATCTCATGAAATGCATAAAATAGGCCTTAGCTGGAGGAAGCACAGTAGCATCCATGGAATGTTCCTGCTATTCAACCCAGAACTGATCGATTGATCTATCATGTATAAATACACACACTATCCACTTTATTAGGTACACCTTGCTAGTACCGGGTTAGACCCCCTTCTGCCTTCATTCTTCGTGGCATACTTTCTACAAGGTGCTGGAAATATTCCTCAGAGATTTTGGTCCTTATGGACACGATGGCATCACACAGTGGCTGCAGATTTGTCAGCTGCACATCCATGATGGCAATCTCCCGTTCCACCACATCCCAAAGGTGCTCTCTTGGATTGAGATCTGGTGACTGTGGAGACCATTGGAGTACAGTGAACTCATTGTCAAGAAACCAGTTTGAGATGATGCGATCTTTGTGACATGGTGCATTATCCTGCTGGATGTAGCCAGCAGAAGATGGGTAAACGATGGTCATAAAGGGATGGACATGGTCAGCAACAATATTCAGGCAGGCCGTCTCATTTAAACGATGCTCAATTGGTACTAAGGGGCCCAAAGAGTGCCAAAAAAAGTCCCACTGTCAGGGTCCACTTTTCGCTGCCTGAACCATGGCTTAATCATTCCTGTGGTATATCCATCTGCTACCACTAGTGGCCAAGCTCCTCCCTCTGGAGCGCTCAGAACCCAATTACCAGGTACAGCTCAACCTTATTACCTCAGTTGAGCCCTGCATTTAAAGACCTTCTCTGCTCCTCAGACAGTGCCTTTGCATTGTAGTGTAAGCAGCTCCTTGCTGTGGCTTGTTCCCGGTCCTGTTCTTCGGCCTCTGACTTGGAGTGTTATACCGACCTCCCTTTTAGTCTTCCGTTCCTGGTATATACAATTTGCAGCAGCTCTGAGTGGGCCTCATCTGTCGTCACCCCTGCCAGTGGGCCTCGTCAGCCCCGTCTCTGCCTCGGCTCCCTTCTATTCCCCGCTCACTGTAAGGGGCTTGCATTTTCTAAGTGACTTGCTTTCTGTAAGTGACCAGTTTGTGCACCACAGCAGCGGCAGAGAAGTGGTATTATAAGTATACCAACAGTGGGTTTGTATCTCAACCAGCAACAAGAGGGTTGAAGGGTTTGTGGTAAAAAAAACAAAAAAAAAACTGTGTGTTTTGCATTAACTGTTTGGTTTTTTTCTCTCCCATTTTCTATAGTGTAATTAGTTAAGGGTGGGGTTTATAATCAATTAACTGTGTTGCTCTGTATATAAGGAAGTGGTTAAACTCACAGAGCTTGCTCACTGTAAGGGGCTTGCACTTTCTAAGTGACTTGCTTTCTGTAAGTGACCAGTTTGTGCACCACAGCAGTTAGTGCAACACAAGAGTGCAAGAGCAAGGAGGGTAAGTGACATAAAGCAATTGTTTAAATTCTATACTCGCGTCTCCCTTGGAGATTTCACTCAGTGCACATCATGCCATATGTATGCATGCTTGGAACAGCAGTTCCTGGGTCCATATCGCTGTGGTAAGTGTGATCAATTGGTCTCTCTGGAAGCTGAGGTTGGTGCTCTGAAGAGGCACATTGAAACACTGAGAGAGATTGACAACCTTGAGAGGAGTCTGTTGCTCACTGAGCAAAGTTTAGATGGGGCCCCTAGCAATGAGGGAGGAGATCAGTCAGAAGGGAGTCAGGCACATAGCTGGGTAACAGTAAGACGTGGTTGCAGTGGGGAAGGGAAGAGGAAGACGCAAGCCAGCCCAGAGTCTCTCCCTCCCAACAAATTTGCCCTTTTAAGTGAGCATGTTGGGGAGGCAGACTCAGAGGTAGGCTTTGCAGAAAAAGCTGTTCTCCCTAACAGCCGGGAGAGCAGCTCATCCAATGTGCAGGGGATCCGAAAGGAAGGAAAGCCCAGGCAGGTTGTGGTGGTAGGGGATTCAATAATCAGGAAAACAGACAGGGTAATCTGTAGCTCTGATCGCAGCAACCGAATGGTTTGCTGTCTCCCGGGTGCCCGGGTTCGGCATGTTGCGGACAGAGTGGATAGATTATTGGGAGGGGCTGGTGAGGATCCAGCTGTCTTGGTGCACATTGGCACCAATGACATAGGAAGATGGAGTGTCCTAAAAGATAATTTTAGGGACTTGGGTAGTAAGATTAAGAAAAGGACCTCCAAGGTAGTATTCTCAGAGATACTACCTGTGCCATGCGCTACACCAGAAAGGCAGCGGGAGATTAGGCAGCTAAATGCATGGCTGAAGTCTTGGTGTAAGAAGGAGGGCTTTGGGTTCTTAGAGCACTGGGCTGATTTTGCTTTGGGGTACAATCTCTATAGTCGTGATGGATTGCACCTAAATGCAAGAGGGTCCAATGTGCTTGGGGAGAGAATGGTTAGACGGTTGGAGGAGATTTTAAACTAGGAATGGGGGGGGGGAATAAATACCGGGTTAGACAGTATAGAAAGGGAAGGCGATTTACTTAGTAACCAGGTGGGTGGATCTGGGGGCTTGGTCTATAAAGATAATAGGGAGAAGCATATATTTTGCCCCCCAAAGCAAGGACAGAAAGTGATTGCAGCATCGGTGTTAAATGACAAGCTAAAGGTCATGTCTACAAATGCTCGCAGTTTAGGGAATAAGATCCATGAACTTGTAACAGTTGTGGCAACTGAGAATGTTGATATAGTGGCTGTTAATGAGACATGGTATAATGAGAAAAATGACTGGGACATATCAATACCGGGGTACTCTTTATATAGGAAAGATAGAAAGGGCAGGAAAGGGGGAGGGGTGGCCCTATATGTGAAAAATAACATAAAATCTAACTTAATACAAGTTGGTGAAGAGAACTTAGAGTCGGTTTGGGTTACAGTACAATTTGGCAAAAGTAAAGTAACTCGCATAGGTGTGATTTATAGACCCCCAGGACAAGTAGAAGAACTCGATAATCTACTAGTGGAGGAAATAGCTAAAATGACAGTGAAGGGGGATGTTACAATCATGGGTGACTTTAATCTCCCTGATGTGAACTGGAAAACGAAAGTAGCTGGTTGTACCAGGAGTGCGGATATTCTAAACTCCTTATTGGGATTATCTTTAAAACAGGTGGTTGAGGAACCAACTCGTAAGGAGGCCACATTGGATTTAGTGTTCACAAATGGAGATTTGTTAACAGATATTTCTGTAGGTGAAAGTTTGGGATCTAGTGATCATCAGTCTGTGTGGTTTAATATACGAACAGTGACTGAGTCACACCACACAAAAACAAAAGTTTTAGATTTTAGAAAAGCTGACTTTTCAGACTGGCACAATTTAAATGGTGTTCAGGAGAAATGGGATTTTGTAAAAGCTGTTTTATCGAAGATAACAGAAAATTGTATTAGGTTGGTCAGTAAGAGTAAAAAATTAAGGAAACCGCTGTGGTACTCTGCAGAAGTGGCCAAAATCGTGAAAGACAAGAAGTTAGCCTTTAGTAGATACAAAAATACCCAAAGTGAGGAAGATAGACAGATCTATAAAATTAGGCAGAAAGAGGCAAAGAAAGTTATAAAAACTGCCAAATCACAGGCAGAAGAGCGAATTGCCCTATCAGTAAAAAATGGAGATAAAACATTTTTTAGATATATAAATGAGAAAAGGAAAGTTAAACAAGGATTAGTTAGACTAAAAACAAAAGGCATATATGTAGAAGAGGATGAAGGTTTAGCTGACTGCCTCAACGAATATTTCTGTTCAGTTTTTACAGATGAGAATGATGGAATGGGACCTCAGTTGGGAAAAAAGACTGAATCATTTGAAATATGTGAGTTTATCGAGGCGGAGGTTTTACTTCAGTTGTCTAAGGTAAAGACAAATAAGTCGATGGGGCCTGATGGGATACACCCCAAGTTATTAAAAGAGCTTGGGGGTGTACTAGCAAAACCGTTAACTGATATATTTAACGAATCATTGGTAACGGGAGTTGTCCCTGGGGACTGGAAAGTAGCGAATGTTGTGCCCATACACAAAAAAGGGGCAACTACAGGCCAGTTATTCTTACATCTGTAGTGGGAAAATTAATGGAAACAATGTTAAAGGAAAGGATTGTTGAACATCTGAAGTCACATGGCTTTCAAGATCAAAAACAACATGGGTTTTCCTCAGGAAGATCTTGCCAAACAAATCTTATTGATTTTTTTGATTGGGTGACTAAAGTAATTGATCAAGGTGGTGCAGTAGACATTGCGTATCTGGATTTCAGTAAGGCCTTTGACACTGTCCCACATAGAAGACTTATAAATAAACTGCAATCTCTGGGTTTAGATCCCAATGTTGTTGAATGGATTAAGGAGTGGCTGAGTGACAGAAAACAGAGGGTTGTAGTCAATGGCGTATATTCAGAACAAGGTCTTGTTACCAGTGGGATACCTCAGGGATCTGTACTTGGACCCATTCTCTTTAATATTTTCATTAGTGATATTGCAGATGGTGTTGATGGAAAGGTATGTTTATTTGCTGACGACACAAAAATTTGCAACAGGGTTGATGTTCCTGGAGGAAGAAGCCAAATGGCAAACGATCTAGGTAAGCTGGAAAAATGGTCAGAGCTGTGGCAATTGGCATTTAACGTGGATAAATGCAAAGTAATGCACCTGGGGCATAAAAACCCAAGGGCAGAGTATAGACTATTTGGTACTGTCCTAACCTCAACGTGTGTGGAAAGGGATTTAGGGGTAATTATTTCTGAGGATTTAAAGGTAGGTAGACAATGCAGTAGAGCAGCAGGTAATGCTAGCAGAATGCTTGGTTGTATAGGGAGAGGTATTAGCAGTAGGAAGAGGGAAGTGCTCATGCCGCTGTACAGATCACTGGTGAGACCTCACTTGGAGTATTGTGTACAGTACTGGAGACCATATCTCCAGAAGGATATAGATATGTTGGAGAAAGTGCAGAGAAGGGCTACTAAAATGGTTTATGGATTACAAAATAAACCTTACCAGGACAGGTTAAAGGATCTTAACCTATATAGCCTGGAAAAAAGACGGGACAGGGGGGATATGATAGAAACATTTAAATACTTAAAGGGAATCAACAAAGTAAAGGAAGAAAGTTTATTTAAAAGGAGAAATAAAACCGCAACAAGAGGACACAAGCATAAACTAGAGGGGCAAAGGTTTAATGGTAACATCAGAAAATATTACTTTACGGAAAGGGTAGTGGACCCATGGAATAGCCTCCCAGTGGAAGTGGTAGATGCTAATACAGTAAAGTCATTTAAGCAAGCATGGGATAGGCATAATGCCAAGCTAGATATAGGATAAGGGCAAGTACTAAAGGAGAGTACTCAGAGGTTGGGCAGACTGGATGGGCCTTCTGGCTCTTATCTGCCGTCACTTTCTATGTTTCTATGTTTTCCAGTCCTGCTATTCCATCTGTGTGCCTACCTACCCATCAATATGCATAAACGGTTACAGACAGAATCCCCAGTATCCCCTGCACATGGGCTCCTACCCAACCTGCTTGCCCTGGTCCTGACACCCCCACACCATTACACCACCACCAGCCTGAACCATAGATACACGGCAGGATGGATACAGGCTTTCATGTTGTTTACGCCAAAGTCTGACCCTGCCATCTAAATGTTGCAGCTGGAATCGAGACTCATCAGACCAAGCAATTTTCTTCCAGTCTTCCATTGTCCAATTTTGGTGAGCCTATGCGAATTGTAGCCTCAGTTTCCTGTTCTTAGTACACCCGATGGGGTCTTCTGTTGCTGTAGCCCATCTGCTTCATGGTTTGACATGTTGTGTGTTCAGAGATAGTATTCTGTGTACTTTGGTTGTAAAAAGGGGTTATTTGACTTACTGTTGCCGTTCTGTCATCTCGAACCAGTCTCCCCATTCTCTTCTGACCTAAAAACAAAATTTTGTCCACACAACTGCTACTCACTGGATATTTTCTCTTTTTCGGACCATGCTCTGTAAACCCTAGAGATGGTTGTGCGTGAAATTCCCAGCAGAGCAGCATTTTCTGAAATACTCAGACCAGTCTGTCTGGCACAAACAACCATGCCACTTTCAAAGTCACTTAAATCCACATTCTTCCCCATTCTGATGCTCGGTTTGCTATTTGTGTTAAAAGCAATGGAACAGGTGTACGTAATAAAGTGGCCAGTGAGTGTGAGTGTGTATATATAGATATACACATACATACAGATATCAAAAATTTTACTTTTCATTCATAGACATGTATGGGGATCTTTGCCACACAGATATTTTATATGATAATGGCAAATAACCCTCAATAATTATTTAACCAATTTAAGTATTTGTCACATAAAGAACCATACCTCTGAATATTTCCCTCTGTAGTTGGCCAAACTCTTTTCCATCCTACGGAGCCGATGAAAAAGTTGGTCTTTATTAAGGCCTTCCATGTTTACTACAGTATCTTCAGCCTCACTTTCGATATCAGAGGGAGGGTCGAATATAGGACCTGGGCTTTCTGCATCGATTCGATTCAGTGACTCACGCGAACCACTTCTGACCAGGGACTCCTTTGAAGGAGATCGAAACAACGATTCCTTGACAGGGCTACGAAATAACGATTCCATTGAAGGGACTCTTAACTGAAGTTTTTGTGCAAATGACTGTGCCTCACTCTTCTGCAAACACGAAAACACATCATTATTCAGAGATTTTTTTTACATTTTTATGTAATTGTTTTTTTTTCACCGTAAGAGCCATGCCACTTTACTATTCATTGAGATACTAGAGTTGCAAAGAAACACTCCAAAGCCCTCCTCTACGTGTTGCATCAAAGCAATCTAACCTCCTACACCCAGTCCCCTTTACACTAGAAGACCTTCAAGCAAATGTCCCTTCTGTAATAACAGAGCTTGGAAGGCAGAGCAACGGAGAGGGAAAAATTGAGGCCCCAGTCGAATGTTTTGAACATGAAACTACTGAACTGTACATGATTTTAAAACAGAAAACAGTTTACAAGAGTATCACGTAATGTTTTTCAAGAAAACGTCTTTAGTTTTTAACACCGTTAACAACCTAAACTATGTATCATTTCCCAATTCTACTTATAAAATTAAAACGTGCATAAAAAGTGAGGGCCTATCTTCAGGTTATTTTCTAAAAATTGAAAGTGACTGCTTTCCTTTAGTAACATTTCATGCATAATTCATTACTTTTTCAGAATACTAAAATTCTAAAGATTTAAACTTTTTTCTGAATATAAGCTGTTATCTATGACTAGTCACGCAAAGTCCTTGTCATATTGGAGTATCTAACCAACAAACACGCAAAACATATTTAATTAGCACAAGCAAGTCTTCATTAATTCTGCCACAGTGAGTCCTATGATGTTTCGAGTAGGTAATGTCACCCAAATATCACAGCTACTTGCAATGACAATCTTAAAGTGCATGGCGAAACAAAGACTGTTGGAAAACTATTTAGCAAGGTTATGGCGAGAAAAATATTACTGCTAGAAATAATAAAATAGTTACGCTTATACAGCCATCTCTCTGAGGAAAACACTAGCCTCAGTCTGAAATGTTCTCACAATTATACTTCAATAACTACTTGAAAACCATTTAATGAAGAAAAGAAAATAACTAAAGGTATAATTGCAGAAAAACGAAAATGGTGACCATAGTAGTGTTTTTTGGTCACTCACCTGAGTAGAGGCAGGATCATTACCATTCATGTTATCTGCAGACCTGGATTCATTCTGGGTGTAAAGTGGAAAATAAGCATATATTCATTATTCAACATAAATATGCTAATGGGGGGACCATAAGTAATGAATAGACCAGTTATAGCCTTTTCATTTATGTACAAACAAGAATGGTTTCTTCAATAGTTTCATAACTGTTAATGTATTTTAATAAAGTATTCATACCGTTGAATCCACATATTAACATATATACATAAAGATAAATAAAGACATAACTAAATGAATACATTCAGAAATAGGCATATAGGTTAATAGCTATATAGCTTTGTGTATACACAAACACCATGAAATAAAACAAAGCTTATTAGTAAAATCCCGCAACCTAAACAGATTTCAGTACTTTAAGAACAAATATATATATATATTGCTTTTTGTTCTGTTAATTCCACATCCGCATGCAAGTTAGGTGCTTTATTAAATCTTAAAACTTCGGAGACAAAATAACCAAAAACATGTTAGTGAGGAAAATTGGCGCCAGGATCCAAGTGGTAATTTCATCACAAGTAACCTTTGTTTATAGGATTTTGCAGGAAAATCTTTTTACCATGTAGCTACAGTAATATTCTGCATTGCTTACACTTGTAGTTCTCTCTACACATACACACAATCGTGTAAAAAAAAAAAAAAAAAAAAAGTACACCTTTGAATTCTGTTTTTACATATCAGGACATAACAATCATCTGTTCCTTAGTAGGTCTAAAAATTAGGTAAATACAACATCAGATGAACAACACATGACATATTACACCATGTCATGATTTATTCAACAAAAATAAATCCAAAACGAAGAAGCCATGTGTGAAACTAAGTATACCCTTGCTGCTTTCATAGGAATTATGTAGTAGCAGACAGCTGCTGCTAATCAAATGCCCTTGATAAATTGATAATCATCAATAAATTATAAATCCATCATTCTACAGTTAGAAAGATTATTCAAGAATGGAAAACATTCAAGACAGTCGCCAATCTTCCTAAGAGTGGACAGAGCAAATTAACCCCATGGTCAGATCATGCAATGCTCAGAGAAATTGCTAATAACCCAAGAGTTACATCTCAGACTCTACAGCCATGTTTCATGACAGTACAATTAGAAAAAGACTGTACAAGTATGGTTTGTTTGGAAGGCTTGCCAGGAGAAAACCTATTCTCTCTAAGAATACGGCAGCACGGCTTAGGTCTGCAAAGTTGCATCTGAAAAAACCACAAGCCTTCCGGAGCAATGTCTTATGGACAGACAAGACCTAAGTGGAGATGTTTAGCCATAATGTATAGCGCCACGTTTGACGAAAACTAAACACAGCAACAGCACAAAAACCGTATGCTATCTGTCAAGAAGGGTGGAGGAGGGGTGATATTTTGGGCTTGTTTACCAGACATAGGACCTGGGAACCTTGCGATCGAGTCAACCATGAAATCCTCCGTATACCAAAAGTATTCTAGAGTCAAATGCAAGGCCATCTGTCCGACAGCTAAAGCTTGGCCGTATTTGTTATGCAACAGGACAATGATCCCAAACCCACCAGCAAATCTACAGCAAAACAGAATGGCTGAAAAAGAAAAGAATCAAGGTGTTGCAAAGGCCCAGTCACAGTCCAGAACTCAACTCGATTGAAAAGCTGTAGTGGGACCTAAAGAGAGATGTGCATAAACAAATGCCCACAATGAACTGAAGCAACAATGATGTGAGAGACTGATAAATTCATACAGAAAAATTACAAGTTATTGCTGCCAAAGATGGTTCTACAAGCTACTAAATCTGAAGGCATACTTTTTTCATACTTAAGGCATACTGTTTTTCCCCACATGGCTTCTAAATTTTGGCTTTATTTTTGTTGAATAAATCATGACAGTGGATACAAACATAGATCGGTACAGTTACTCTACACAAAGCAAAAGCTACAGTGTAGTGTTAAACACAGGCAGATTATATTCATTCAAAATATATGAAATAAGTATGTGTAGATCATGGAAGCAGAAATGTTCCTGGTATTATTTCTCCCCTTATTATGTTTTGCTCCTCTAGTGTTAAGTTGTCCATATTCTTGATTGATTCAGGTAGCCTTTGTAAGGGTATGTGATGACCACCTTAAAGTCTGGAGTTTTTTTTTTTGTTTTTTTTGTCACATTGTCAACGTGTGTTAAACAAGTCATTCCCTTTTGTATATTTTGATGTACCTACACAATTTAAACATTGGTATTTTTTCAGGGCAAGTACGAACTTCTTTTGAAATCACAGAAATACATAAGACATAAATACTGGTAATATGAAGATTCCATGTAAAATAGAATAGCCATTGCTAAACAATAACCCAATTTATGTTCGGAATCATTCCCAGATTACAGTAGTATGTTTATGTTCTAGAGGGCCACATTCATCTCTTACACATTTAATATTGCATTTTGTATACTTCTGACTTCTGGGTCGTAAAGTTTTTTGTTTTCAATATATATTTACTTGAACTTGTAAGGCTATAGAGTATTGGGGCATTTTATTACTTTTCTTTTTATTTTCCTTTTGTTTTCCTTGCACACTGTTCCAAGTGCAACTTTTTGACAATATGCGCGATCAGCCAGTGGGGGGGGGGGTCAATCTCTTTTCTCCCTCATAAGACTTTCTTGTAGATGTCGGCATTGACACCTACTGGAAGGAAATAACCGATCGTCCAAGCTATCAGTGGGAAGCCAGCAATAATGGCATTTGCTGACATGGGAGAGTTCAGAACAAGTCTAAAAAATATACTTGGGCATTGCTGCCCCAGTTAACATCAATACTCTTATTCCTATACATTAGAGCAGGATTGCAAGCACTCTACTCTATAATGCATTAGTGTGAGAGATAACAGATGGTACTAGGAGCTTGCAGACTTTCATTATAAGCACTGCCAGGATGCAAGTGACACATTTTGGGAGTATACATTAACATTGTTAAACTGTATTTATTAATTAAAACATTTTTGGTATATCCATTTGTATCTTGTTACAGCATGTAGTTGCCGTTACCCAGGAGTAATACAAAAGTGACAGGAGGATACTTTCAAAAACAAGAAAACCAACAAATGAATGCCTGAATCCATCACTTTACTTTTATCAAAAAAGCATATTTTGTGTAGGAAGATGGAACTACTCCACTATGCTCAACCATCAAATGAACTGCAATTAAGAAGAAAGCTCTACATGATATATTCCAAGTCATTATATTCAATTAGAAATGGAGACCAAAACAAATTACATTATAGTCTCAAGAAGTAATTACTAATAAAATTTAAACAAAGTTGTTCTCCTTTGGAGAGTTTGTAAAATAGTAGTCTAATAAATGAATGCCTGCCATGTTTACCTTTATTTCAATTGATTACGGCCACAGACAGCTGTTAATGTTGGAGGTTAATGAGACAAAAGCTTCAACTGACTCACCTCATGCATTAGCTTTGTCAATAAAGCATTAGAATAAAGCTCTGGTATTACACACTATGAAAACTACAGAACAACCCACATTAATAAAAGCACACAAGACTACAAAGTTTAGTGCTGGGTTACTACATACTCATTTGCTACTGGATGAAAGCTGGGAGTGGTCTATGCAACAAGCAAGACGAGAATTCTTCCCCTTCTAGATAAGAAGGGATGGACTCACCACACTGTCACTCTGTGGTTTGGACCGTTTGGTATGGTCCAGTGCAAAGATAGTGTACTCAGAGAGTAAAGCAGGTTCTGCTATCATCCCGGCCAGCAGCTGTGCCATTCAATGCAATGGAGTTAGAAATAAATAAATAATCAGATTGTAAAAATATATACATCTTTAGAGTAAAAAAGATATAGGGCTGTATTCACCAAGTTGAAGTGAAGCAAAATGTTTTATTGTATCTGAATTTAATTATGTAGTATAAAAGACGAAAAAGCTAAATCTCTCCCCTCCCCAGAACACCTCACAGTGTTACAACGCGTCTCACTAAAGCTCCATTGACACCTTTACAAGTTTGTTGATTTGATGGAAACTCACATTGTGCCTCAATTCATTTTGCCACAATCTGGTGAATTCAGCCCTCTGTCCAAACCGCTACATTAGCAATAATATAAATGGAAAACATGAAAGCCTAAATACCTACCACATATTGTTTTCTTTAAGTGAGCACTATTTTCTTGCTGAATGCACACTACAGTCCAGGTTCATGCATTATATATTTACGGAAAATGAGACTTCTGCCCTAGCTGCCACCACTGCAAGCATGGAGCATTCACCGGCATGCTCATGCCCAGTACAGCTCCCATGAAAATCAACGGGAGAAGCAGCAGTTAATATACATATGCTATCTGATCACCGATATTTTGATAGCAAACAGGCTGCAACTTCCTTGACTTCAAAGGGAGCTCTAGTGAGCATGTAATAGGTTTACATATTAAAGATTCCTAATTTCAGCACAGGATGCCGGGAGAAGATGGCATTCCAACTTACATCAAAAACAAAATGCAATGTTGGGGTTTGGACTGCTCCTTAATATTTATAGCTTTTTTTATTGTGGATGATATAATTCAGCACTATTGGCTTAAAACGCTCATATGAACAAGTGAGAATAAGTTCTGAAATGTGTAGTTTGACCAAAAGTATGTGGACACCCCTCTTAGTTAGTTAGTTTTGGGTTTTCAGCTTATCTTACTGTCATAGGATCTAACATTTGCCACAAGTAACACCAAATTTTTGTCCTCCTAGAAAGCATCTAGGTGTAACAACAGTTCAGCCACGAAGAGGTAGACAACGCACGCTCACCTAGCATGGCTGCTGGAGCCTGATGGGCAAATCTGGGTATGGTGGATGCCAGGAGAGTGCCATCTACTGTAACGCACAGTTCAAACTGTAGAATTTGGTGGAGGAAGAGGAATGGTCTGGGCCGTTTTCAGGATTTCGGTTAGGCCCCTTAGTTTCAGTCAAAAATAATGTTAATGCAGTGGCATACAAAGTCGCTTTAGATAATTGTATGTTTCCAACTTGCACCAGTTTTGGGAAGACCCTTTCCTGATCCAGCATGACAGTGCCCATGTGCACAAAGCAAGGTCCATAAAGACATGGTTTGATGAATTTGGTGTATAGGAATTCAAGTGGCCTGCACAGAGCCCTGTGCTTAACTCTACTGAACACCTTTGGAATGAAGTGGAATGCCAACATCAGCGCCCGACCTCACAAATGTCCTTTTGGCTAAATGGGCAAAGATTCCCAAGAGCACACTCCAAAATATCGTGGAAAGCTTTCCCAGAAGAATTGAGGCCAATATAGCTACAAGGGGGCTACTTTATATTAATGCTCATGTTTTTTAATGAGATATCCAACAAACCCATATAGGTGTGATGGTAAGTAAGTTATATACTTAATCTTTCTAAAACTGAACTCATTATCTTCCCTTCCTCCATATCCACTCCACTACCTGAATTCTCTATCACCATTAACAACACAACACAACTATCTCTCTTACTAACCAGGCCCAATGCCTTGGGGTCATTCATTACTCTAACCTTTCCTTCATCCCTAACATTCATTCCCTCACCAGATCCTGTCGCTTGCACCTAAAAAACATCTCTCGTACCCACCCATTCCTCACCCAAGAATACACAAAAACTCTGGTTCATTCACTTATTTCCCGTCTTGACTACTGGAACACTCTTCTGGTTGGCATTCCACTGTCTCGGCTCTCTCCTCTACAGTCTGTCCTAAATGCTGCTGCTCCTCTTCTGCTTCCCCACTCTGTGAAAGCTTCCACTGGCTCCCGTTTACCTTTAGAATTAAATTTAAAATCCTGGTACTAACATATAAGGCCCTCCATACATTTCTGCCCTCATAAGCAAATACTCTCCTACTCGATCCGTAAGTTCTTGGGCTAAGGCTCTCCTCCTCACTTATCACCTCTTCCTTTTCCCGTCTACAAGATTTCACTCGAGCTGCCCCATATCTCTGGAATCTACTCCCAACGAACATTCAGCAATCACCCTCCCTCCCGACATTCAAGAAACATCTCAAAACCCACTTCCTCAGAGAAGCATACCATTTTAGCTAATAGAACTTCCTTGTCATTGATACAACCCCCCCCCCCATTCTCTGTGCCTTATGTTTGTCACCCCATTCCTTCAAGATTGTAAGCTTGCGAGCAGGGCTCTCTTCACCTAATGTATCGGTTTGTAATAGCCCGTTAATTCTTGCCATACCTTTTGAATAGATGTATTGTATTAAGCGCTGTGTAAACTTTTGGCGCTATATAAATAAAAGATAATCATAATAGTGTGTATATATAGATTAAAAAAAACACTGTGTGTGTAATCTGTGGAGGTTGCTATATTAGTATTTAATTAGCAGATGTGCGTAATTATGATTCCCTATTGAGTTAGCAATCCTCAGGGGTAGAAATGGCTACCTCTGGATGGTGTAAGAAAAAAGGGGAGAGGCTTTCTAAAGAGGAAACTAATTTTTTGGGTTTGCCACAGATGGCAATTTCACTAATGTATAACAGTACTAGAGCTGAAACAACGAATCGATAAAATCGATAATAATCGATAACGGAAATCATCGATAACGATTTCCGTTATCGATTAATCGAGTGATCAATTCGTTGTTGGAGCACTCGGCTCCTTTTACTTACCTCCGCGAGCGTTCCCCGCTTCTGCTACACGCTCTGCAGTCTCCGCCTTCTTTTAGCTACGTGACGGATGTGACGCGTTCCGGAGGTAAGTATTCTTCATGTCTATGTGCACGGATCGCACAGAGCCACTCGCACAGAGCGGTTCGCTCTGTGCGAGTGGCTCCATTCGCACAGAGCGGTTCGTGAGTGTGGGTGCAGGGCAGAGTGGGGGTGGGGGTGCAGGGCAGAGTGGGGGTGGGGGTGCAGGGCAGAGTGGGGGTGGGGGGTGCAGGGCAGGAGACTGGGTGCAGGGCAGAGTGGGTGTGGGGGGTGCAGGGCAGGAGACTGGGTGCAGGGCAGAGTGGGAGACTGGGTGCAGGGCAGAGTGGGGGTGGGGATGCAGGGCAGGGTGTGAGTGTGGGTGCAGGGCAGAGTGGGTGCAGGGCAGAGTGTGAGTGTGGGGGCAGGGCAGAATGTGGGGGCAGGGCTGGGTGCAGGGCAGAGTTAGAGACTGGGTGCAGGGGCACAGTGCAAAGTGCTGGGTGCAAAGTGCCAGTGCTGGGTGCAAAGTGCCAGGGCTGGGTGCAAAGTGCTGGGTGCAAAGTGCCAGGGCTGGGTGCAAAGTGCAAAGTGCTGGTGCAAAGTGCTGAATGCTGGGTGCAAAGTGCTGAATGCAAAGTGCCAGGGCTGGTGCAAAGTGCTGGGTGCAAAGTGCCAGGGCTGGGTGCAAAGTGCTGGGTGCAAAGTGCTGGGTGCAAAGTGCTGGGTGCAAAGTGCTGGGGCAAAGTTTCTTGAACAGTAATAGTCCACCTCTTTTCAGAATGTTTGGGGTTATTTTGTTTCATAAATATTGTGTTTGGGTTCTTGTACTTTGAAAATATTGTTTTTTATTACATCATAACAAAATAAGAATGTTAATGTAAATTTTAAGTTGTTTTTTAACATCCAGTTCATTAAATTCTTTTAAATAAACGAAAAATTTGCATATTGTTTTTTTTTATCCGATTAATCGAAAAAATAATCGGCCAACTAATCGATTATTAAAATAATCGTTAGTTGCAGCCCTAAACAGTACCTTACATTTAAACCAGGGCTCGACAAATCCCAGGTGTTTGTCAGCCTGTGATCGCGGGGGGCGCTGCTGGTGCTGTCTGCCCAGGAGTCTGGGCAGACAGCACAGCCACTCAGATCCCGCCCCCAAGCCTGTCATCACTCCCATGGAGTGATCCTGTAGGCTGAAAACGCGGTTGCAGGAAAACCAGCAATCGAATTTTCAGCTGCCACAGGCAGCTTCAGGAAAGGGGGTTGAGTGTTGATTGGGTCCCCAAGCGTGGGGACCTGACACAACATCCCCCTGCTGCCTGATTGTTCCAGGAGAGTGAAAGTGCAGCGTTAACCCCTTCAATGCCGCGATCACGGCATTGTAGGGGTTAATTCCTGTTTTGTACGGGGCTCTGCTGCTGGTGGTCTGTCTGGAAGCCCAGGCAGGCCAGCAACAGCTAAAACGACCCCCCACAAGCCCTGTGATGACTCCTATAGGCATGGAAGCCTACAGCAGTCATCAGAGACTCCCCCTGCAATGGCTGGTCTATAGACCAGCAATTGCGTCCCAGCTGCCAGAGGCAGCTTTAGGGCCAGGGGGAAAGGTTCTTTGGTCTCCACATGAGTGTGGAGGCCAGCCCCAACACCCCCCTGCTGCCTGATCGCTCCATGAGAGCGACACTGCAGCATTAACCCCTTCAATTCCACAATTGTGTATAACACATTCGTGGCATTGCAGGGGTTAACATTTGTCCCCACAAGCTTGTGGGGACTAAATATCAGTCAATGCTGTGCTCCAATTAAACCTCAGCATTGAAAGTGTAAAAAAAAGAAAAAATAATAATAATAAAAAAAAAAACCCCAGCACTGACCTGAAAGTCCAGGGTGCTTCCAGGTCAAATGCTGTGAGTTTAGTAAGTGGGCTGATAATGATCAGATCGCTCCTAACCAACTGTTTAAAAAAAAATCAATTTCTGTATTTCTTGTGGTCCTGGAGCTCATTCTTGCATCGCTAAGGTTAAACCAAATCAATTTTCCATACCAGAAACGCAAGGGTTAATGAAATTGACTTGAGATGCATTGATGAACGACACACTGACTTACCATATTATGAACTGGATTATTTAATTACGAAGATGGATACTTGAGAAGGAGAGAGCTGAATGTCACGTACCTGAGGAAGCAGTTTTGCAAAAAGCATAGATGCACACAACATGTCTGGAGGGATGCTCTTATGGTGGACCTATAACTGCAACAGCCACAAAGTTAACCCCAATGCTGCAACTTACCCGTACTTACTGACTTTATAGGTCGCTCGTACGGACATTTAACTGATAGAACAGGGAGGCCAGTGGGATCTGCAGGGTAAGTTACGGCACCAGGAGTTTAACAGTCTGTACGAGCGACCCTATTGGTCGCCAGCAGAGTTGCTCATACGGACATTTAAACTCCTGGCGCCAGAGCTGCTGCGGTACGCGTTAACCCCGTATTAACCCCTTAACCGGAAAAAACGAAGAAAAACCGAACACGAAGAATGTCCACGAATATTCGCCCGAAGAGAAGACAGGAAAAGACGAATATTCGCGGAATACGAAGATTTTTTTGCCCCCGAAGACGAGCACGAAGAGCCCCCTGGTGCCCAAGTCTAGTTATTTTTCCCCTCACACTTCATGTATGAATTAATAGGTCCTGGTATATGTCACTGTCACACAACAACCCTATATGTGTTCAGCAACATCTGAGTACAGTGGCTGGCTGTTTGGGGCAAAATGGCCGCAGTTGGGGCATGTGCATTTTTCAGTGTTGAACTTTGACAATTGGCGATCCACTGTCCATGCCCTATTTGGTACATCTTTGATGCCGGCCAATTCAGTGAGCCCTATAAAACCATATATTTTTGAAAACTAGACACCCCAGTGTATTTCAAATGCTGGCATTTTTAACTCTTCCCATGCACTAATTCTACCACCAGCCTTTGTCAAAGTTTACAGTAGTATTTTTTTGTGTATATTTCCCCCCCCACACACACGTTGGACTTTAGGTATGAATTTAAAAGGACCTGGTATATGTCACTGTTACACAACACCCCAATATGTGTTCCGCAACACAGCGATACCTCACATGCATGGGTTTGTCGGGTTGTTTGGGGGCTAAAAAGCCACATTTGGGATGTGTGCATTTTTAAAACTGGAAATTTATGACATGTGGTCATCCTTCCCAATGTGTTAATTGGGACATTGTTGAACCCGGCCAATTCAATTTACCCCATCAAATCATTCATTTTTTAACAGTAGACACCTCATGAGCATTTAACATTCCAGTATTTTAACTCTTTCCATTTACGTTTATTTTACTAATCACATTGTGAATAGAAAGCTGGGCTCCATTGACTTGCATGGTTAAATGCAGTCCCTGTATTCAACCTGCAAGTGAAGCCAGAGTTCTCAGGAATGTCTGGAGAGACCCTCCTGAGAACTCTTTTCAACTTCTTTATTTTGTTTACAGCAGGGCTTGACAAATTTGTTTTGAATCTAGGAGCCAGCTAAAAAAGGTAGGAGCCAGGATTTTTTTTTGCCCTACACGCACACTTTTCCCCAGCACTTTGCCCTGGCCGAAAGCGAAAATGACCACACTTTTAATAAAAGTAACACACCAAAACTGTACAAAAAGATCAATATATATATATTATATATATATATATATATCTCAAAATAATAAAAGGGAACACTTAAACAACACAATGTAACTCGAAGTCAATCACACTTCTGTGAAATCACACTGTCCACTCAGGAAGCAACACTGATGGTCAATCAATTTCACATGCTGTTCTGCAAACGGAACAAACAGGTGGAAATTATAGGCAATTAGCAAGACACCCCCAATAAAGGAGTAGTTCTGCAGGTGGTGACCACAGACCACTTCTCAGTTCCTATGCTTCCTGGCTGATGTTTTGGTCACTTTTGAATGCTGGCGGTGCTTTCACTCTAGTGGTAGCATGAGACGGAGTCTACAACCCACACAAGTGGCTCAGGTAGTGCAGCTCATCCAGGATGGCACATCAATGCGAGCTGTGGCAAAAGGGTTTGCTGTGTCTGTCAGCGTAGTGTCCAGAGCATGGAGGCGCTACCAGGAGACAGGCCAGTACATCAGGAGACGTGGAGGAGGCCGTAGGAGGGCAACAACCCAGCAGCAGGACCACTACCTCCGCCTTTGTGCAAGGAGGAGCAGGAGGAGCACTGCCAGAGCCCTGCAAAATGACCTCCAGCAGGTCACAAATGTGCATGTGTCCACTCAAACAGTCAGAAACAGACTCCATGAGGGTGGTATGAGGGCCCGACGTCCACAGGTGGGGGTTGTGCTTACAGCCCAACACCGTGCAGGACGTTTGGCATTTGCCAGAGAACACCAGGATTGGCATATTCACCACTGGCGACCTGTGCTCTTCACAGATGAAAGCAGGTTCACACTGAGCACATGTGACAGACGTGACAGAGTCTGGAGACGCCGTGGAGAACGTTCTGCTGCCTGCAACATCCTCCAGCATGACCGGTTTGGCGGCGGGTCAGTAATGGTGTGGGGTGGCATTTCTTTGGGGGGCCGCACAGCCCTCCATGTGCTTGCCAGAGGTAGCCTGACTGCCATTAGGTACCGAGATGAGATCCTCAGACACGTTGTGAGACCATATGCTGGCGCGGTTGGCCCTGGGTTCCTCCTAAGGCAAGACAATGCTAGACCTCATGTTGCTGGAGTGTGTCAGCAGTTCCTGCAAGAGACAGGCAATGATGCTATGGACTGGCCCGCCCGTTCCCCAGACCTGAATCCGATTGAGCACATCTGGGACGTCATGTTTTGCTCCATCCACCAACGCCACGTTGCTCCACAGACTGTCCAGGAGTTGGTGGATGCTTTAGTCCAGGTCTGGGAGGACATCCCTCAGGAGACCATCCGCAACCTCATCAGGAGCATGCCCAGGCGTTGTAGGGAGGTCATACGGGCACGTGGAGGCTACACACACACACACACACACACTACTGAGCCTCATTGTGACTTGTTTTAAGGACATTACATCAAAGTTGGATCAGCCTGTAGTGTGGTTTTCCATTTTGATTTTGAGTGTGACTCCATAACCAGACCTCCATGGGTTGATAAATTTGATTTCCATTGAGAATTTTTGTGTGATTTTGTTGTCAGCACATTCAATGTAAAGACGAAAGTATGTCATACGATTAGTTCATTCATTCAGATCTAAATTGTGTAATCTTAGTGTTCCCTTTAATTTGTGGAGCAGTGTGTATATATATCTAGAGATCCTCCCCCCACTTACACAGCCATGCTATCACACACACTCATTCATACACCCTCCTTCACCCCCTTACCTGCTCTGCAGATCTCTCACTCGCAGACTTCCGTAGGGGCCCTGCTGCTTCTCTCTCTGCCTCTCTGCACCAACTTCTCTTGTCCCGCCCACTGGGAGGAGGAACGGAGCAGTCATGTGACGTGAGATGAATGCACGTGACTCCTCTGTTTTCCTGCTTCCTGTGACCAGTACAAGAGACGCTGCCCACACAGTAAGAGCAACACACAGTTAAGTAGTCCGGCGGGATTATTTTCGTTTTTTTTTTTTTTTTTTTTCGGCAGATGATCATTGATCGCCTCCTAAACTATTTTAAAACGGGTGTCCGCCACCATACAGTGTATGGCGCATGTTGACGCCGATCTCGGCAGTTTGGGAGAAGAAAGCGAACATAGATCGATTTCTGCACGCGTTTGAAGTCATGACGGTCCTGGCATGTCGATTGTCATCAGGGGGTTAAAGGTGCAGGGATTTAAGAATACTGTCAGCCCTATTCTTAAACCCCATTTTTCCCTGACTCTACGTTTTACCGCATGCAAATAGGTGCATGCATTGTTTAGTTATTGAAGTAAATCACTTATTAAACTCCTCCCCCAGTTCTCAGTATGCTTCATGCACATGCTCAGTAGAACACACAAAGAACTCAATGGGCGTAGCAGCCAATCACTCATGTTTTGCAAGCGTATTTGTAAATGGCTGCTGCTTTAGTGACTTCAGTTATGTTGCTACTGAATGTATGTACATTTACATAGTAATGATTCCTGGTTTCATCAGAGGCAGTCAGGAGTTGGATTAAACGAGAAAGAAGACTAATTTTTAACTCTAGTAATTAAACAAAACATGTTGGTAGAAGGCACTAAACATAAACTGGGCCAATGCACAATTAACTACAACATTCAATAAAAATAAAATTTTAAACAACTCTTATAATGCTCTGTGCAATGTCAAATTTGGTCATTAGAAAATGACCAGCTAATTCTGAAACTATGAAATCTACCTTCTTCAGGCCATGCTGTGTTTTACAGAGAAGTGTCAGGAAAGAAAAAAAGAAGACAGTAACAGTTTTTTTTTGTAATAAATATTCAGGAGAGCACAAGTGGCATGTCCCAGTGTGTTTAATGTCTGCTATTATGTGTAAAGAGTGTATTTCTACATACAACATCCATGGGCAAATATTTTTATATGACTACTATATAAATAAAAACAACAGGTGTGATTACGAAGGCTCCAAAAGAAAGTATTCTGTTAAAAAACTAAAAAAAAACAAAAAACAATGTATTAAAAATATACTGTATTGGTCCAAATGTAATTCTGGGAGTATAATAACCAGGTTTTGCAAAGTAAACTCCATTTGATAGACCACTTATTAGTTACACGATCAATCAATTAAGTGTAAAATGTAAGGTAAATATAGAGTATAGTCACAAAATAACAACTTTGAGTTACTTGAGTAATAGTTCTGACCAGAAAATTCAGCACAGGCTGAACTTCTCCATGCCTGTTTTTGTCATCCATATTGCTTACTGCATAATTGAACAGATGGCATATGAGAAAGACATGCTAAGAATAGAAAATAAACCAACCTCTTTGTCAGGAGTTGCTGTGCTGTCATCCTGCTGCTCTGCCGTGGAAGATGATCGGCTCCGATTGCCTGTTGGTGTACCCCTAGGGACACCCTGTCAGAGAATACAACATAAAGACTTGAGCCAACTAAGAAAACGGTATTTATAGCTCTATCAAGTTATATATCAAATGTACAAAAAAAACAGTCTTACAGATCTCTACTACTTTATGAAATTTAAGTGCTACCAACAAGCAATTTTAGACAAAATTAAACACACTAGGGGACAAACAAGCATAAATCCATTTTTCTTCTGCAGGCTAGCACTAAAATACAAACTGTATATGTATCAAACATGGCCTTATAGGTTCCTTTAACCTCCCCTTCTCTGTTCCCTCACACTAATGGCTGTCATGAATCCACTCCCCAGAAGAGCCTGATCTGGGAGGTCCCTGGGAGCTGAAATGAGAACGCTTTCACTGAGCCAGGAGTTTGATTAGATGTCAGATTTTTTCCACCTTTAATGTGACCTATAACGTGAACAATTCAATTGCAAAACAAACTGAAATCTAGGGCTGCAACTAACGATTATTTTAATAATCGATTAGTTGGCTGATTATTTTTTTGATTAATCGGATAAAAAATGCAATTTTTTTTAATTTAAAATAATGTAATAAAAAAAACTTACAATTTAGACTTTCATCTCTTTATCACAATGGCATTTCTCTATTCACCTTATTTCAGTAACATAATAAAAGCTACAAGAACCCAAACACCGTTTTAATACAAAGTTATTAGTAAATATTAATTCATGTTAACTATTGTTCATATTTAATAAAAACTATGAGAAAAAAGCCTTGTTTATATTTTCTTTACCAAACTGCACCCAGTTATGCACATCTGACCCCCAGCTTGCCACTCTGCCCCCAGATATGCCTTATACCTCCTATATGCCAGAGACTCCACTGTGCCCCCGATATGCCTTATACTCCTTATATGCCAGTGATATGCAACTGAACCCCCTGATATACCCTTTACCCCCAGATATGTCTTATGCCCCCCTGATATGCCTAATATCGATATGCCTTATACCCCCTATATGCCACTGTGTCCCGATATGCCTTATAACTTCCAATATGCCACTCGCCCCCGTTTATGCCTTATACCCCCTATATGCCACTGTGCCCCCCGATATGCCTTATAGCTTCCAATATGCCACTCGCCCCCATTTATGCCTTATACCTCCCTATATGCCACTGTGCACCCTGATATGCCACTCCGCCCCCTATAAATGCCCTGCACCCCCCTGAAATTAATTATACTCCCTGATTCACCACTCTGCCTCCCCCTATACACCACTCTAACTACCCCAGATATGCCACTCTGCCTCCATGAAATTCATTACACACCCATACACCACTCTGCTACCCTGAAATTCATTATGCCCCCATACACCACTCTGCTTCCTCCCCCCTCCCATACACCACTCTGCCTCCTGTCAGCAACGGCGGTTCACAAGACACCAGGGAGTCGGGTAGAGAGACAGAGAGGTGTATGGGAGGGGGGAGGAGGCAGACACCACTCTGCCTCTCTCCCGACTCCCTGGTGTTTTGTGAACCTCCCTTGCTGACAGGCACTTTCACTGGAGCTTCATAGAAGCCCCAGCGTAAGCGAAGGGGAGCAACAGAGGCTGTCTGTGCACATAGCGCAGACCCCCACCAGCTGACAGAGAGGATGATCCTCTTCTGCGTCAGCCGGTGGGGGTCTGCACGATACGCACAGACAGCCTTGGTTACTCCCCTTCACTTCCGCTGGGGCTTCTACATTATGTGATGCTGGCGCTGCATCGTAGAAGTCCCCAACAGAAGTGGAGGGGAGAGACGGAAGTTGTCTGTGCGCATCGCACGGACACCCACCGGCTGACAGTGAGGGGAATCCAGGTCCCCTGCAGCGTTGTGGTGGATCTGGATTCTAGTGTTATAATCTGATCTCTGTTTGAGGTCGGATTATATAAGGTGAGGAGTTTTTCAGAGCATTTGCTCCAAAAAAAACCTCTTTTTATAATCGATAAAAATCGATTCAACTAATCGATAAAAATCGTTGTCAACGATTTTCATTATCGATTAGTTGTTGCAGCCCTACTGAAATATTTGAGGGGAAAAAAAATACCTCATAATAACCTGGTTGCATATGTGTGCACACTCTTAAACTAATACTTTGTTGAAGTACCTTTTGATTTTATTACAGCAATCAGTCTTTTTGGGTAGCAGTCTATAAGCATGGCACATCTTGACCTGGCAATATTTGCCCACTCTTTACAAAAGTGCTCCAAATCTGTCAAATTGCGAGAACATCTCCTGTGCACAGCCCTCTTCAGATCACCCCACAGATGTTCAATTGGATTTAGGTCTGGGCTCTGGCTGAGCCATTCTAAAACAATCTTCTTCTGGTGAAGCCATGCTTTTGTGGATTTGGATGTGTGCTTTGGGTCGTTGTCGTGTTGAAAGGTCCTCTTCATCTTCTTAACGGACGCCTGAAGGTTTTGAGCCAAATTTGCCTGGTATTTGGAACTGTTCATAATTCCTTCCACCCTGACTAAGGCCCCGGTTCCAGCTGAAGAAGAACAGCTCCAAAGCATGATGCTGCCACCACCATGCTTCACTATGGGTATGGTGTTCTTTAGGTGATGTGCAGTGTTGTTTTTGCGCCAAACATACCTTTTGGAATTATGGCAAAAAAGTTCAACCTTGGTTTCATCAGACCATAACACATTTTCCCACGTGCTTTTGGGGTACGTGATGTTTGTTTTTGCAAATTTCACCTAGGCTTGGATGTTTTTCTTTGTAAGAAAAGGTTTCCGTCTTGCCACTCTACCCCATTCATATGAAGAATACGGGAGATTGTTGTCACATGTGGCACACAGCCAGTACTTCCTGCAGTTCCTTTAATGTTGCAGTAGGACTCTTGTAAGCCTCCCTGACCAGTTTTCTTCTTGTCTTTTCATCAATTTTGGAGGGACCTCCAGTTCTTGGTAATGTCTCTGTTGTGTCATATTTTTTCCACTTGATGATGACTGTCTTCACTGTGTTCCATGGTATTTCTAATGCTTTGAAAATGCTCCTGACTGATATCTTTCAACAATGAGATCCCTCTGATCCTTTGGAAGCTCTCTTAGGACCATGGCTTTTGCTCCGAGACGCAACTAAGCAAATGTCAGGTAAATCCTACTAGAACAGCTGAACTTTATTTGTGAGTAATCAGTCACTTTAAATGATGGCAGGTGTGTAATGACATCTATTTAACATGAGTTTGAATGTGATTGGTTAATTCTGAACACAGCCACAGTCCCAGGTATAAGAGGGTGTGCAACCGGGTTATTGTGAGTCCCCCCCCCAAAGATTTCAGTTTGTTTTGCAATTGAATCGTTCACGTTATAGGTCATATTAAAAGGTGGAAGAAGTTCTGACATGATTTACCTTTGCCTCATTCTTTAACATCACAAGAACCTGGCATTTTAACAGGGGTGTATAGACTTTTTATATCCACTGTATATACACATACGTAATAGCATCGAATATCATCATGGAAAGAGAAGAGCAACTTCTTACTAACGAAGTGCAATTCTGCACAGCTTACTTGTGTGTAAAGAGCTACTCTCCCTCAGGTAGCTTCACTGACTATAAATCCATTTACTTTTTAAGAAGGCATAAACAAAAGTCTTAATTATTAAAGATAACACATATATGGGTCAACCGTGCATTAAAACGTTGCTCCTTACAAACCTTAAAGATTGGAAGATCACCAATGTTCGCTCTTCATAATCAACAATGAAGTTCACGTTCAGAAATTGTCTAGTTCATTAAATAAACAACTAAATATCTGAGTAACATTGATTAAGGATTCAGACAATGACACTATAGCTTTAAAAAGTTAAATAAATAGAACTGCCAGAAGAAATACTTTCAGCCGATTAATTAAAAAGCCACTGTGGCTACTTATTTGTTCACAAACCCGAGCATCTCACATATAAACAAGCTGCAGAACATTAGGGGTCTTTTAGTTTAACATAATGGGGCACTTACATCCATAAAACATGTGAAATGCCTTACTATATAATAGGTCACATCTTGAATTCCATCTCCTAAAACAGGGGTGTCCAACCTGTGGCCCTCCAGTTGCTGCAGGACTATATCTCCCATACTCCTCTGCCAGGTCCTTGGTTGAAAGAGCATTATGATTGATGTAGTCCTGCAGCAGCTGGAGGGCCGCAGGTTGGACAAAGCTTCACAAACTAAACTTTAAAACATTCAAATTGGTATTGGAGTATTATAACACCTCAGATTACTACTGAGAAAATAGTAGATAAACAGAACAGCCTCTCATCAGAAGTGGTAGATCCTAATGCAGTGAGGGAATTTAAACATGCACATGACAGGCGTAAAGACCAATCAATGACTGGTATAGGTCTGATCTAAAGAGCAGACTAAATGGGCCAAATGGATCTCACCTGCTGTCAAATTCTATGTTTCTACTGTAGAAGAGAGAGAAATGTACTATAAACTTTTAGGACTAACATTTAAGTTATTTACACAGGCACTCTCATTTCAAGAGTTACTTTTTGAACACACGTTTCCTTTGAGTGGGGTTAAAAGAGGAAGACAGAAAATCAGCCTCAAACCCACGAGACACAACACACACAGCCGCTGTCGCCGGATCCATATAGCTCACCTGCTGCTGGGGGCTGAGAGAACTCCTTACAGGAGATTGCTCCTCGCTGATTTTCTGCTTTAATTTCTTGAACATCTTCGAGTAGTAAGAATGGGGTAAAGGGCAGGTGCAAACTCAACGGACAGTGACGAAACTCCAGTGAGCACACACAAGCGTCGAAAGGTATTTACATACGAAATAAGCTCTAATGTACATATAATCAATTACTCTTCATATACATATATCTTTAGATGTGTTCATGCCTTCCTACAAATATACGTGTTATCAACCCGTAACGGCTAAACGCAAATAAAGATCAGTTAATATATGTATATCGTAAACGTATTCATTAATAATCTAATGTACAGTATGTGAAAAACTAACTGGTCTTTAAAGTACTATGTGCAGGTATGTGCTACTGATCATGGAGTTAAAGCTCTTCCTCTTCCTGGTTTTAGGTTCTTAGTCTTTTAATCCGAAGCAATAGACATGTCGTTAGCGCATGCGTGGCCAACGTGGAACTAGAGGGAGCAGCGAGGGACAAACAAGCCCAGAAAGGAAGCGCTGTAGCCTGCCCATCTGATGACGCTTTGGCGAGTCGCGTTGGAGCTCCTTATATTGTGGTTTCCTTAGTACTGCATGCCTGTCCGTCCATTATTACAGCGACCTGCTTTAACCTCACGTTCTTGTCTTTATCTTCAGGAAGCAGTGAAGAACATTTACGTTAGACCTTACCCGTTCCGTGTTTTATTTAAGTATGGCTCGTAAACTGAACGATTTTTTTAAATACTTATTTAGAGCATTGAAAAATGAAATGATTCTGACAAGCTGGAAACCTACATACTAAGTCTCTCTAAAATTGCTATTACTGACAAAAACCTTTAGGTTTACTGTGTCTTTCATTTAGATATTAACGATATTTTAAATTTGTACGTCCATATCATTGGATAATGTGTAGTGCCACTGAATAGAGGAACTTGGAGGCTCCCTTAATTAACCCCTTAATGACAAGACTGTTTCTTACCCCTAGTCAGTGCCTATGCCCTATCTTTCAGCCCGGCCACTCCAATTTACTGCATCCAACCATTCATTTTTAAATTAGACACCCCTTCCTTATTTTAAATGCTTTTTTTGGGAAGATACAGCGCTAATTTTATTTGATTAGAAAGCTGGGCACCATTGACTTGCATGGTTGAATGCAGTACCTGTATTCAACCTGCAAGTGGAGACCCTCTCGTGAACTTTCCCAACTTTGTTATTTTTTTGTAAAGGACGCGCAGTGGCGGTTGTGACCGCTCTCCAGAGCGGTCACAACGCGTCCTGGGGTGAGTGTTCGGTGTCGCTGAATGCCTTGTGACCATAGATCACTTTCTAAGCTTGTTTAATGAAATGATGTGTCAGGCACGTCAATGGACATTAGGGGGTTAACATTTTCAGTGTTGCTGTTAAGCTGTACTTTTCTTTTTTCTCAGTTTGTGCACCCACACATATCATATATTGTTTTTTCTTTAGATTCGATTATTTTTTATCATATCTTCTAATTTACTATACAAAAGATAAAATGTGACTTTTTCTCACTTTTATTTGAAGAATCTTCAAAGTTTGCAAAAACTAATTAAAAAATCTAAATAGATTCTAGAAATCCCTAATGTTTTTATGTTTTTTTTTTGCTTTTTTTCTACAAGTTATTGGGCAATAATTACAAGTAGTGTTTTGCTATTTCAAAACCATTTTTCCCGAAATCTGGTCATTTCGGGTATCTTTGAAGCCGGCCAATGCAATTTACCCCATCAAACCATATATTTTTGAAAACCAGACACCCCAGGGTATTTCAAATGCTGGTATTTTAACCCATTCCATGCCGTTATTCTACCATCAGCCTTTGTCAAACTTTCTGGTAGTAATTTTTGTACTTCAGGTGTGAATTTACCACTCCTGGTATATGTCACTGTCAAACAACACCCCAATAGTCAGTGGTGTATTTTGGTTTTGTGCTGTCCTAGGCAATACTAAACTCGGCACCCCCCCAATCTAAAATTGGCCCACCCCTTCCAGTCAAGGCCACACCCCTTCCTGATTAAGACCGACACTTCCTCTGTAAACTCTACCTGTTCCTCTCTATATGTTAAAAGTGGATACTGAGTGCCTATTTATCTTTAAATAAAATAAGTGTGAATTCAACCATTTTTACAAAGATCAGTCATCCATGTCAACAATACTATATGGATCACAGACACCCAAATTGGTTGAATTAGCACGTGGTCAGTCCACATGAGCAGTAAAGCCACGCCAAGGCTTTAACCGCTATTACAGGACATTCATACCCCATTTGCGCCATTCACGCAAGTGCAACTGTACATATCAACACATCCAATCTTTTATACTATCTAGCCCACACAATGACACACATTCAATCCCTACTTACATCAATCAATCATTCATGAAACAGACATTATGAGGTTTTTTGTCTGCATGTGGGTATAAGGCATTTAAGGAGGCAGAGTGCCATATAGGGGGTATAAGGCATTTCTGGAGGCAGAGTGCCATATAGGGGGTATAAGGCATTTCTGGAGGCAGAATGCCATATAGGGGGTATAAGGTATTTCTGGAGGCAAAGTGGCATATAGGGGGTTAAAAGGCATATCATGGGGCAGAGTGGCCTATAGAGGGTTAAAAGGCATATCATGGGGCAGAGTGGCATATAGGGGGGTAAAAGGCATTTCTGGGGCAGAGTGGAAAGCCTGGGGCAGATGTGCATAACGGGGGGGGGCAGGTTGGCAAATAAAAGGGAATAAAAACAAAAATTTATCAATCATAGCTTTTACTAAATATGAAAAAATAGTTTACATGAATTAATAAAGAAATAAAAGTTTCTTACAAGAATATCGTGAAGAATAATGTGATCGATTCCACTGAATAAAATTGAACTTTTTCATCTAAACATTTTTGCAGTAGCAAATGTTTTGATTCCAAAATCAAAGGAGGGAGGCTAACTAATTAAAAAATTTCTCTGCTGCTGTGGACTACTCTTCCAATGATGCTCAGCCAGCATCATGGTGGACACCTGGCTGGCTGAGAATCGTAGGAATTTTAGTTCACAGCTAGCATCTGCAGCTTTACTGTTGCTGCACTCCTCATGAAGCTCAGCTAGCATCATGGAAGTAGTATGTCTGGCTGAGGCTTATGAGAATTCAATTCAATGTGTTGGTTATTTTCAATATGCATGACCGTGCTGACAAAAATAAAGCGTGTTTTAAGTGGCGATGCGAGCACGACATTGTAAAGTGCAATTTCTTGTATTGGTGAGTTTTTTAAAAAAAAATGTTGAAATGTTGGGCAGTATGGGGACGCACATCTCTTAATTATTGAATTCAGATATTATAATCAGACCCATTGCCACAGGTGTATAAAATCAAGCATCTAGCCATGCAGTATGTATTTACAAACATTTGGGGAAAAAGCCTGGTACTCTGACAAGATGCCGCCTTTGCAATAAGTCAAATTGTAAAATTTCATCCTTCCTAACTGTAAGTGGTATTATTGGAAAATGGAAAACCATGTAAAGTCACAGAGCAGGGTTACTGAGCTCTGAGGCGCATGGTGCCTAAAAGTCACCAACACTCTGCTGATTCCATAGCTGAACAGTTCTAAACTTCCACTGGTATTAATATCAGCACAAATACTGTGCGGCATTAACTTCATGGAATGGGTTTCCATGGCCAAGCAACTACATGCAAGCTTCACATCACCAAGTACAATGCCAAGCATCGGATTGAGTGCTGTAAAGCATGCCCCCACTGTACTCTGGAGCAGTGGAAATATGTTCTGTTTGGCAGTCTAATGGGCGAGTCTGTGTTTGCCAGATGCCAGGAGAACGTTACTTGCCTAATTGCATTGTGCCAACTATAAAGTTTGGTGGAGGAGGGATAATAGTATGGGGTTGCTTTTTTTGTGGGTTAAGCTAGGCACCTTACTTACTTACTGAAGGGAACTCTTAAAGCTTCAGCATACCAAGACACTTTGGACAATGCTGTGCTTCCTACTTTGAGGGGACAGTTTGGGGAAGGCATTTTTTTATTCCAGCGTGACAAAGTTGATAAAGACACGGTTGGATAAGCTGGACTGGCCTGCGCACAGCCCTGATCTCCACGTGATCAAACACCTTTGGGATGAACTGGATTGAAGATTGTGAGCCAGGGCTTCTTGTCTGACCTCACAAATGCTCTACTGGATGAATGGGTGAAATTTCAAGTGTACAATACTTTGTACACATAGTGTATGTGTGCTTGTCCATTTAAGTAGATTTTACACAAAGTGTAAAAAGCCTGTGTGTGAAAAAACATATATTCCAGAGCAGACACACATAAGGTTGGAGTTATATGACACAGCTATTTGCTAGACATAATTATTTGCTAGATGTGTAATTCAAATTGGAGAAAATCACCATAGGTAGTGATGGATGTCTACATACTATAGCAAAAGAAATTATGACCTTCTTACAAGGTTTTTTCTTTAGGGAATGTGTGTTGAAATAAAACACATACAAGTGTGTACAAATAAATATACCGTATTGATTATTAAATTAGCCCACTATAAAAGTCTTAATATTTTTGATATTCAACACACAAATACAATAACTATAACACAACCATGTAACACAAACAGTAACATCAATGAACAATACTCAAGTGTTATCTGCAGGGATAGAGTTTATCTGGGCTCTCTCTGTTGAACTCTCTATAGGTTTGACAGAGTTGTCTCCCTCCCAAGATATTCTTGCCCCCCGGAATATGCGCACAGTCTTTTACAGAAAGTATGCTCTCAGTAAGATTGCTCCCCAGAATGTCAGCTCCAAATGCTGTCTGTCCAAGGGAACGTCTATCACAAACACTGTGTCTCATTTGAAGATACATTTAGTTTTTATGAACAGGTCTGAGCACCACCACTTTTCTGGTTCCAGCATACAGCTATGTTTGGAGTGGAGCCTGGAAGCTAATTTACACACAGGTGCTGTTCATTCAGTATATCCCGGATTCAGTTTCCATAAACAAAAAACAAAAAAAGAGTTTCTACTCAAGCACACTAAACTAGAGAATCTCATATCTACTAAAGGCTTTGATACGAAGCTTCTTTTGTTGTGCGCTGGATGTTATAAAATGCAAATGACCTTTCAGTGTGAAGCCAGATGGATGAATATACATTTATACACATAAACTTATCTTACTACCGTATTTGCTCGATTATAAGACGACCCTGATTATAAGACAATCCCCCAAATCTGAATATTAATTTAGGAAAAAAAGAAAAAGCCAGAATATAAGATGACCCTATAGGAAAAAAGTTTTACCAGTAAATGTTAATTCATGTAAACTATTTTTTTAATAAAAGCTATGATTGAGAAAAATATTTTAGTTTTATTTCCTTCTATTTTCCAACCTGCCCCCCAGTTATGCACATCTGCCCCAGAAATGCCTTATACCCCCTATTTGCCACTGTGCCCCATGATATGCCTTTTAACCCTATATGCCACTGTGCCCCATGATATGCCTTTTGACCCCCTATGTGCCACTCTGCCTCCAGAAATGCCTTATAGTAGATGGGGTTGTCTGCGTCCATCGCGCAGACCTTCCCCGACTGTCAGAGATCTCTGACAGCCGGGGAAGGTCTGCGCGATGGACGCAGACAACTGCAGCTACTAGCCACACCTCCTTCCGGCTGCAGCGTAAGTTGTCTACACGAATCGCGTAGACATCTACACGCTGCCCCGGCTGCATGACAGGGGAGTCAGAAGCACCGGAAATATATAATATATATAATTTATTTTTTTAAGGAAGTCCTAGAACTACTGCTTAATCTTCACAAAAATCCTGGAATAGAAAGAGTTAAAATACTGGTGTATGTGGTAAATTGAATTGGCCGGGTTCACAAACGTCAAATGTCAAACGTCAAAATTCACCTATGCATGGGTGGTATCACTGTACTCAGGAAATGTTGCTGAATACATATTCTTGTGTTGTTTGGCAACGGCATATACCAGGGGCTTTAAACTCATACCAAAAAAAACACTACCACAAATGTGTGAAAAAAAACACTACCACAAATTTTGACAAAGGCTGGCAGTAAAATTACTTCATGGAAAGGGTTAAAATACCAGCATTCAAATACCCTGGGTTGTCTAGTGTTCAAAAATATATGGTTTGATGGGATACATGTCTGAAATAGGACATGGGGGCAGAATGACCAGATATTAGAATTTCAAGTTGAAAAACTGAATTGCATATGTAACAAATGTGGCCTTTTACCCCTCAAACAACCCAACAAACCCTGTACTTAGGGGCTGTTGCTGAACAAATAATTGGGTGTTGAATGTCCAGAATTTGTTCCCATTAGTGCCAATTCCTGGGTATTTGAAACAGTCTTTCTAAAATGTACAACTTTTGGCTTTGTGTGCTTAAACTGGTGATTACTATTAATGAGCAGCAAACAAGGCTTTGGAGTAGTTCCCATAGGCTGTGGAATTTTCTCATTAAACTACCGTATATTCCGGCGTATAAGACGACTTTTTAACCCCAAAAAATCTTCTTAAAAGTGGGGGGTCGTCTTATACGCCGGGTACTTACCAAGCCGGAGGTTCCCACGAAGCCACCAATCTCTCTAATCACTACGCGCCGGCTATTGATGCCGAGCGCAGGGATGACGTCATGTCCCCGCACCCGGCATCAATTGCCGGCGCGTAGTGATGAGGGAGCAGGGAAGCCCGAGGTCTGGCACTTGAGACCTCGGCTTCCCTGCTCTCTAATCACTAGGCGCCGGCTATTGATGCCGAGCGCAGGGATGACGTCATGTCCCGGCGCTCGGCATCAATAGCCGGCGCGTAGTGATTAAAGAGCAGGGAAGCCGAGGTCTGAAGTGCCAGACCTCGGGCTCCCACAACTGGATGGAAGAAAGAAGACAGAAGATAAGGTAAGAGATGGGGAGAAAGGGAGAAAGGGGGGAGAAATATATATATATATATATATATATATATATATATATATACACACTGGTGTGTGAGTATATATATATATATATATATATATATACATATACATGTGTGTGTAAAGGCAGGGGTGTGTGGTGAGGGCAGTGTATAAATGTGTATGTATGGACAGGCATATGTGTAGATATATCTATAGATATATATATTATATATATGTGTGTGTGTGTAAGGGCAGTGCATGTATGTATATGTCAGCAAATCAACCAGCAAATCAACGGTAAGGTACATCGCTTGCCGTGATTGGCTGGTTGTTGTACGCTGGGTAGAGGGGTAGTCTTATACGGCGAGTACAGTCCAAACTCTATATTTGGACTGTAAAAGTTGGGGGTCGTCTTATACGCCGGAATATACGGTAATTAAAGCAAAAAAAAAAAAAAAAAAAAAGCTCATGTATAATCTTAGATATCTTCAGAAAAGTCCTCGATTAGGTGGCTGAAATTGTCACCATATACTGTATTCTGTATTTGAATACTTTTGACTTTGTTTAGATTACACTACTTGTTTTGTTTTACGGAATGACTTTTAGTCATCTGTCATATAAACCTGGCAGATGAACCTCCATTAATATTTCAGTATTCTTAAAAGACATTAGATAATTACATTTATAAAGTATTGAAATTATGTTTTCAATATTTTATGAAGAAGCTACATTTGACTTCCCCAGATTAAATGAAAAAATGGCAAAGGCTTTACCTGCAGGCCATGGAAGAAGCTCCATTGCTACATTTCTCTAAACATGAATCTTTTATTAGGCAGTAATACAGAGTAGGATTATTCCTTCAATAAAAAATGTTATCCTCATAGGTAGCTGCTGCTATTTCAATAACCTGCATTAATGCACATAATTTGTAGTGAGCTAAACTTTTTTAGTACTTTTGTATCTTAGAAAATAAACCACAAATAGTAAGGAAATTTTTATTTTAGCATAGTTACTAAGAGATACAGTATATGGCTCTAGCAAACTGTCCCAAACGTGACAAGGTGGCACACAACATGTTCTCTGAAAGCTAAGGCTGGGGACTGGCTATTACTTATTTTCGATTATAAGACGACCCCGATTATAAGACGACCCCCCAAAATCTGAATATTAACTTAGGAAAAAAAGAAAAAGCCTGAATATAAGACGACCCTAAAGGAAAAAAGTTTTACCAGTATATGTTAATTCATGTAAACTATTTTTTTTAATAAAAGCTATGATTGAGAAAAATATTTTTTTTGTTTTTATTTCCTTGTATTTTACAACCTGTCCCCCAGTTACGCACATCTGCCCCCAGGCTTGCCACACCAATATGGCACTGTGGCCCATGATATGCCTTTTAACCCTCTATATGCCACTGTGCCCCATGGTATGCCTTTTGACCCCCTATGTGCCACTCTGCCTCCAGAAATGCCTTATACCCGTATATCCCATTCTGGCATTTAGGGGGTTAAAATGCATATTATGGGGCAGAGTGGCATATAGGGAGGTATAAGGCATTCCAGGAGGCAGAGTGGCATTAAGGGAGTTAAAAGGCATTGTATAGAGCACTCTGCCTCCAGAAATGCCTTATACCCCTATATGCCACTCTGGCATTTAGGGGGTTAAAAGGCATATTATGGGGCAGAGTGGCATATAGGGAGGTATAAGGCATTTCAGGAGGCAGAGTGCTCTATTAAATGCCCCCTTAGCGCCACTCTGCCTCCTGAAATGCCTTATACCTCCCTATATGCCACTCTGCCCCATAATATGCCTTTTAACCCCTTAAGTGCCAGAGTGGCATATAGGGGTATAAGGCATTCCAGACATGCCCTATGCCCCCATTTAACACACACACACACACACACACTTACCGGTGCTTCCAATTTCCTGCTGTATTGCCGGGGCAGCGGGTTGACGTCTCCTTCCACTGCAGCCGGAAGGAGGTGGAGTTGGCAGCGGGGGTTTGTCTGCGTCCGTCGCGCATACCTTCCCAGTCGGGGAAGGTATGCGCGACGGACACAGACAACCCCCGCTGCTAGCCACACCTGCTGCCCCGGCAATACAGCAGGAAGCACCGGTAAGTGTGTGTGTGTGGGGGGGGTGTTAAATGGGAGGGGGGAGACAGGAGGATCCAGGTCCCCTGCAGCGGTGCGGGGGATCTGGATCTTAGTCTCATAATCAGACCTCTATTTGAGGTCTGATTAGAAGACGACCCCGATTAGAAGACGAGGGGTATTTTTCAGAGCATTTGCTCTGAAAAAAACCTCGTCTTATAATTGAGCAAATATGGTATTTTTTAAAACGGTCTTAGGGCAGTGGGTTCATCTAATGCAACATAACCATATCTGGGAACTCTCCGGGTTTGCCCGAAGAATGCCGGATGAAGCACCGCTTCTCCGGGTCAAAACCTGAATCCTCCGGGTCGCGGGAATCCCACTGCCTGCCCATTTTCCCTTTAAATGGGGGTGTTTCCCGCTGCTGTCGGCAGGATTGCCCCCAACGTCAGCGGGAACGCCCCCCGACGTCAACGTGAACGCCCCAACGTCAGCAGGACGTGTGGTGAGGTGTGATTAATAAGAGTGAGGTATGAGCAAGGCCGGATTAAGGAGCTTTGGGCCCTGGAGCAATTACACATGAAATGCTTTCTGCCTTTAGCAAGCACCTCTTCCCCCTTTTTCTCTGCTTTCAATCTTTTTCCTCATGTTCTATTCTCGCCTCACTCTTCGGCAGTTTATTTTGTCTTATGTCTTTATTAGAACCTCACTTGCTGACATATTTCACTCTTTCTATTGTCTTTATCTTTCATCTTTTATCTTGCTTGCCCGTCTTTTACATTTTTCATCCTCTTTCTAATATATATTGTGCCCCGCTCACACATATACATACACACATCTATACCAACACATATAAATGTGCACACAGACATAGACACAAAGATACACACACATCTATACACATATATAACACATATATATATACACACACACACATAGACATATACACATGTACATATATACACACACATATATATATACACACATGTATACATATACACATCCATATATACATATACACACACACATAAATACTTATACATAAACATACAAATATATTCTCAAGGAACGGTGGGGAGCGTTAGGCAGAAGCGAAAGTCACTGGGGCCTAGCAGATAGCCCAAGGGTGTTGTGTGGGCTTAGCCAGACAAACTAGAGGACGAGGCAGGCAGTACAGGTAGCCAAAGTCAAAGAACAATCTGTGGTCAAGGGACAGGAAATAACTAGGATAAGAGACCCCGGCCTTGTGTGTAAATGGGCCCCGTGGTCCCCCCCTTACAACATACCTCCGGGCATAGATGCATAGATATGTTATTGTGTGTGTGGGCATCGATATGTAATTGAGTGTGTGTGAGCATGGATGTGTAATTGTGTATGTGTGCAAGCATGGATGTGTAATTATGTGTGTGTGGGAGATGGATATGCAATTGTGTATGTGTGTGAGCAAGCATGGATGTGTAGGTGTTTGTGCATGTATGTGTAAGTGGGGTTAGATGGAGTGTTGGAAAGGGGGGCAAGAGGCAAACAAGACACAGACCAAATATGGGGCCCAAGTTTGGGGCAAATATGGCACAGATAAGCTATTTGGGGGAACTGACAAGCTGGGGCAAAGATGGCACAAACAGACTGTTTGGATGGCACTGATAAGCTGCTTGGGACAAAGACACTCACAAGCTGTTTGGGGCAAAAGTAGTGCTCACAAGCTGTTTACGGCAAAGGGGGCACTGTGGGACAAGTTTCTTGGTAAAGTTGGTGGGCCCTCCTTACCTTTTATTTCTGTAAGTTATAATTGATATTTGATGCACTACTTGTTACATCTTGTTTACTGATTGTACAGCTCTGCGTAATACGATGGTGCTGTCACGGCCGATACTTCGTCCTATCCGAGTCCTGACGGCATCCCTGTGGTCCGCCTCCCAGACAGAGTGGTGCAGGTCCTCTACATTTTCCCGCATACTGAGAAAGGAGAAAAGAATATATAAATGTATGTCTGGAGCATTTATGGTTGTCCTTTTAATAGATATTACTCCTGGATTGTTAGATTTTAGCTCAACCAGAGTTTATACATGATATCTAAAGATCATACATATTTGCATCATGAATGAGGACAATAAAAAACAAAATAATATTTATAACACAAATGAAATTTAATGATGTGATCAATATCAATTAGTGCTTCATAAAATTTCAGTTGTAAAAAAAAAATACCATTCCTAATCCTGTATTAAAAGCGTCATGAATATATAATATCTACCTATATTTAAGGTTAATAGGTTTTTCACAGGATATATTTCATTTTTAAATTTATTAAATCTTTCATTTAAACTCATAGTAAGCCAATATATATTATTGATCACTTATCTGGTGTGCACTAAATAAAGTTGAAAGGACAGAAGTAATGTTGATTTCCTGGAATGTCACACCAGGAGGAGAATCTTGTTGCTCTTAGGGTAGGGTGACCAGGTGACTTCTTTAACCAGGGTTCGGAAAAAGCATCAGGTGATTTTTAATACAGGCCTATAATACATGATTTTAATAAGCTTCAAGTGTCAGAAGAGCCAGAACAATTTATATAAAAAGTATATAACAAACTACAGTGGAAGGACTTCTCTGCCTTACTCTCCAACCCAGAAAGACATTAATAAAGATTCATAAGCATATATATGTATTTTTTTGCCCCCACCCTTTTTGTATTGGCTAACGTGATGCCCAACCAACCTATTGTCTATTGATGCCCCCACTGCCATGTGCATTACCCCCAGCCCCCCCTATTGATTTTGTAATGCCACAACCCAGCCACCCCCCTTTTGTATTATTTATTTTTTGTCCCAAGGGAATCCCCCCCTTGAATATGGGTCCACTTTCTTATAACCCTTAACAATTTTTTTTGGTAATACTTACATTTTTTTTTTTTTTTTTCCCTGCTGTCCTCCGACTTGACAATCCTCTCTCTGTCAGGAGGAACTCTTCTGTGAGCCGTCCCCCTTGAATGTCACGTCTTAAAAGGGGAGGGAAGGAGAGCTGAGGCACTGCTGCCACTTGGCGGAACGGTGCGGAGGCGGCCTTACAGCCACACGACAGCTGCTTTGAAAGCGGCTGCCCGGACACAAAGTTCAAAGCAGCCGGCGTGCGGCTGCTTTGAATGATGGTCTGCTGGACCACGACGCGGGCCACACCTCGAAGTCCGGCAGGCCACATTTAGCCTGCGGGCCGCACTTGGACGCCCCTGTAGTAGAGAGTAGCAGGTCAACTATAGGCCCATAAGTCTTACCTCAGAAGTGGGGAAATTAATAGAAACTATATTAAAGGATAGGATTGTTGAACATCTAAAGTCACATGGATTTCAAGATCAGAAACAACATGGGTTTCCCTCAGGAATATCATGCCAAGCTAATCTGCTTGATTTGATTGGGTGACTAAAATAGTTGATCAAGATGGTCCAGTAGACATTGCTTATCTAGATTTCAATATGCCTTTTGATACTGTTCTACATGGAACGAGTATCGATAAACTGCAATCTTTGAGTTTGGATCCCAATATTGTTGAATGGATTAGGCAGTACCTTTATGCCTTACCCTCGTTCCTGTACCCTTGCCCTGCCAGTCTTGTGACCTCTTGTGTTTTCTGGATTACGTCTCTTGCTGCCTGCCTGGACCCAACCTTGTCTACTGTTATTGATTCTGATGCTGCCTGCCTTTGAACTGCCTGACAACTCTTTGCTTATCCCTTTGGTACCATGTGTTGAAGTACTCTAGCATTGTAGATCCTGCCTACAGAACATTAGTGCTGTCAGGTGCTATATAAATCAATAAATAATAAAATTATCAGGAGAACATATATTTTGTTCTGGTTATTTTGGTGTTTAGGGGTAGTTTCACTCCCAAAAGCATGAGGTCCACTGCCTTATACAGCTGTAAAAAAGTGAAACTACTTTTCGGGGGTCTATTGCGATTCTGTAACGGTGACAAACCACACATTGGCCTATGTAGTATCTATATGCTCAGGAGAAGTGTGAAACTTGCCTGATGGGTGAAAAAGAAAAACTCAAACTCCTGTGTTGCTGTTAGATTAGAAAATCTTCAATTGATATGATTTCTGGGAATATAAAGTTCTAACATATCATTTTGTTCAGCAGTTTTAATATTTCTAGCTGCCACTGGGGCCCAAAATGGGTCACATTTTTTAAAAATATCTAGTTTGGGGTAAAATAAACAAGTTATGCAGATAGTATAAATTATATATATATATATATATATATATATATATATATATACACACACAGTACAAGAGTATGGCAATATTTACTTGGTTCCTTAAAGGTGCTTTCTTGAAACAATTTTGTTTTTATCTCTTAAGCAACATTCATATGATTCCTTTTATTTGATAAAAAAAGATGCTGCTTACTGCCTTCAAAAACATCCTGCATTTATCTTTGAGAAAAGATGTTGAAATAAAGAGATGAATGGTCCTTTGATGTTATTTGTATTGAATTGTTGCCGACTTAAACTGCTTGAAACAAGTTAAAAACCAAAACATTAAGGGCTTACTGTAGCTGCTCAGTGAAGTGCATCATCTCTATTGAGGTAGGAAATGTGAACAGTTTTATATATGGACCATGTTGCTATTATAGTATCTTGTGGAATTTAACTGTTTATTTGACGGTATGATATTAAAACCAGGGACTACGGATTACCGTAGCAAAGTTTCAGGTTGTTACTAAATACTGTTGGTAGAACCTTTGGCACTAATTCTGATATTTTTCATTCTACTTACTTGTAAGCTCATAGCTTTTACATAGTTACGCTATTTTAGTAAAATTAGTTTTTCTTTTCAATCAAACACACACACCAGGACAGGCTCTGCCACGCCGACACCCAAACACACACACCAGGACAGGCTCTGCCACGCCGACACCCAAACACACACACCAGGACAGGCTCTGCCACGCCGACACCCAAACACACACACCAGGACAGGCTCTGCCACAGCGACACCCAAACACACACACCAGGACAGGCGCTGTCACGCTGACACTCAGGCACACACACACCAGGACAGGCTCTGCCACACCGGCACCCAAACACACACACCAGGACAGGCTCTGGCACATCAACACCCAAACACACACACCAGGGCAGGCTCTGCCACACCGACACCAGGACACTAGGACAGTCTCTGCCAAACTTTTACTAGTGCCTCCAGAAAAGCCTTATGCCCCCCATATAACACTCCCCCCGACTTACCAGTGCTTCAGACTCCCTGGTGTCTAGTGGGGGCAGCGGGTGGAGGCCGGCTTCTATGACTGAGCACTGGAAGGTCATGTGCCGCCGCTGCTCCGTCATAGAAGTGCCAGCAGTAGCGGTGGTTGTCTGCGTCCATCGAGCAGATGTTCACCGGCTGACTGAGAAGAAAATTCCCCACAGCGCTGCAAGGAATTCTCCTCTCTGGCAGCCGGGGAAGGTCTGCGCAATCGGCGTAGACAACCTCCGCTGCTGCCCACGCTTTTGCCGGCGCTTGGTGATAGAAGCCCGGAGAAAGTGCCGGCAGCAGCTGAGGTTACCAGACAGGAGGATCCAGGTCCCCTGCAGCGCTGCAGGGGATCTGGATCTTAGTCTCAAAGTCAGACCTCTGTTTGAGGTCTGATTAGAAGATGACCTCGATTATAAGACGAGGGGTATTTTTCAGAGCATTTGCTCTGAAAAAAAAACCTTGTCTTATAATCGAGCAAATATGGTTTATATATACCTGTGTCTTCATAGTGTTTCCCTGAATGGCAGAAAAAAAATGTGGTCACCCTAGTATGAACATGTATTCATATAGGTGTCATCAGACAAGACCTTTTTATACACAAAATATCGCCATAAAAATATTGTGTGTAAATATGAATTGTACTGGCCATATACTATGTATTGTAAGTGTAAAACCAAATAAATGCCAAAGCTATAAATATGTTAAAGGGGAGTCGTGGTTCAATAAACATATGGTAAAAAAAAGCTGGACTTTAGGGTATGAAAAACTCTCGGTTTCGAAGGGATTCATTTGTGATTCATACAAACTAACCCATGTTTAAATTTTTTGGACAAGTAATAAAGCAGTACAAAGGATAAAATTAGCTGTCAACTGGAGATTTTTATTATTTTTTAGTCACAGATTTATTTGACTAAACTACCGGTAATTGTGTACAATTTTTTTTTAATCCTCTAAATTCTTTATTCTTGCTATTGAACTTGCTATTGAACCAAACGTCACACTGATTTTTATCTCATGTAAATTACGATCTCATTTTTTACGTTTCTAATTTTGACAAGGGCTGCAGTTTGATATTATCACTGCCAGATATATCTGATGAGCTACTTCAATGAAACCAAAGAGCTCAATGATGTAGAGTTTATAAAAGGACTAACATTTTCAACTCCGATGACTCGTTCAGAATTAATCTGGGATTTAAACTGCGCCAGCTAGTAGATTCTGGAAATAAAAACTGGTTTGATTGCGGGTTGCAATAAATAAATAATAAAGTCAAATAGAAAGTGATCAGGGCAAAAAACAAAAGGAGAGAGAGTGAGAGAGAGAGAATGAATTAGTTATGTTATATCTGTGATATGATATGAGATATACATCACAGAAAACTGAAGACTTTGGGAGATAGGAGAGCCATGTAAAGAAAGGCACTGGGCAAAACACAGAAGCCAAGAGTAGTGAACCCCTGACTATTGGAGAAAGCTGGCATCAGGGGTACCTGTCCTGGGGTGTTAACATCCAGCTTCTTTTCTATCGATTAATTGGTGCAGGTGGGCTTGTAGGATAGTTCTTTTAATTAGAGGCAAAATCACCAACATTCCTACTTAGCTTTTTCACTGATCAGCAGAATCCAGCAGAAAATAGCATATATCAAAACAGTTACTAATTAAGTCATATTACACCAATTTAGTTTTACATGTTTAGAGATTTCATTTTGCATTCACTTATTTATGGCCTGATAACAGCCCTGCAACTTACTCGCCTTGCAAGTGAATATACCAGCTGGGCCTCCCACCACAGAGGATTCATATAGAAAGGGTGTCCTGTATTAAATGTTCAGTTGTATTACTGTGTTATAACAATGCATTTAAGAGTAACACTTAGTCTTAATAAAATGTCATTTAGAAAAGAGTGTGGGTTATTAAAGTAACGTTTAATGCTAAAGCAGTGCGACTTTCGTGTATAAAGCAATGCATAAGTGAGTCTTGTAAACACCCCGCTCTGCATCGCCTTACGTTAATCACTTCCCTTCTAACTTAGGTATCCCTGTTCTCCAGCACAGCGCTCTCCACTCCCACCATACCACCTCCTAGTCGCCAAAGCTCCTCCTCCAGGGACGCGCTGACGTCACTGCGCGGCAGACTGCGGCCGGGGTGGGGCGCATGCGCAGGGTGCGTCACCGGCCGGACGTTGAGGGAGAAACCTCGAGAGAGGGGAAGGGAGAAGTGGCCGAAAGGGAACGTAGGCGCGGTAAGAAATCGGGTGTGAAACCGATACCGTATGTGGAATAGATATAATAAAATATATATGTAGTGTATGAGTATGTTCGCTAGACAGCTATACCTTTTCTTCATAGCTGACATACTTGATGGACAGCCTAGCGCTACATACCGAACAGGACAGCTAAAGAGCGCTTAATATTTTAGGGCGCCGGAATGCAGGTTGGACCCAATTCCTGGCTGCATGTCAACACGTCATATACACATTGTAGCGCAGTGTAGATCTATGGACACCCCTCGCTGTGGTAGAGCACAGGACTGAGGCATACTTTACCCTGACACTGCACAGCGCATTGCTGTGACACACTGCTCTATAGGGTAATGTCACACTTCACAGTACAGCGCTGTGACCCGTACAGCCATAAATTGACGCTGTGCTACAACCATGCTGTCAAGCGGTTCGGCATAGCAATATGATACAGTACATTGCCACCCAATTATTTTATTTCAATTACAGGAAAACTCGACTGTCACTGTCCACAGAATTAAAGATATTGGTTATTTATGGCTGTTTCATTTTATATTTTTACAATAACGTGTTATAATCTGGATTGTGTTTATAGGTGCTTGGCTCTATGTTAGATTTTCACAGACTAACCTCTGCCTAAAAGCTGTGTGTATGACTAATTCTTTATTAAAATGATGAAAAATATGAATTTACTAAAATATTACAGTTGTCACAGGCAACTTTAGCAGCACGGTTTCAATTATGCTGTAGAGGCCACCTTAATAGCCCTGTGGATTGTCATATTTCTTCAACTAACTTCCCGTAAACATAACTTATTATATTATGTTATTATGTAACATGTGTTGGTACAAATAAAAAACAACCTGTAATAACCTAGAGAATGTATGTTTAAAACAATGTAAACAATGAGAGTATTGAGAACACCAGCTAGACTGCAGACAGACAACAAAGTGTTGTCAGTGAAACAATACAGCGATTTCTCTTTATAGGTAGATAGTGTTTTCTGCATCTTAAAAATAACTGTGTTCTTTCAGATAACCCGTAGTTATTTTTAACATTTAGCTCCTCTTTGATGCATAGGAGGAGCATCACACTGTCCTGACTATGACAAAAGGGCAGCAGACAAATATGATTCTTCATTTTAACACGGTCCGAACGATGGGCACATTAAGAGCCCAAACTGTTGTTTCTTTCCATTAAACTGTGTGTGTTACTGATAATATGAGGTAGCACATTGTACTTACCTTTGCTGATGTTGCTAGGCATGCTTCATTACCTATTTTATTCCAGAATTCGCTTTTATCTGATAAATATTTACCATAGGTGCATTTTACAAATTACCATTTTAGAAATTGGGATTATATGCATGAAAACAGTGAAAGAAGAGACTTTAGTAGCAAATTTTCACTTTAATTACTAAATTGATGAACATTGTTTGATCCACGCAGATTGTTGGGCATGCAGTTTTGTTTTCCGGTAAAAGTAGTTACGAGTAAGAAGAGTAATTATGTGTGTTTACATGTACTGTAAGTAGTGAGGGATTTCCATTCACGCTTAAGAATTTCTTAACGTAACTTGAGAAGGAGCTTACGTTTAAAGAATACTTTTTGTATTTTTATATCTTTTATACTGAGTGATGGGACAGCATCCCATCTAAAACTTCTCTTCATTGCAGCATGAGGGCATATTCCCAGGAACAAAGAACTAATCTAGAAACGGGCTAGTGTTATGATTTGCATAAATGTAGATTGATCAAGGCACTGTTGTTTGGGTGGTATTCTGTTCATTTATACTTCAGAGGCTTGTAACAGGCGCTGGTTCATGTAAGCAAGCCATTGATAGCCCTTTTCATTTTCAGCAAATGAACATTAGCGGATCTGTCATTTTATTTTCTCTTCTGAATGTGTATTCACTTAAAACAACACAGAAACGTATAAGAAGCCTTTTCAGTTTCCATGGCAACAGCATATCAGTGACTGGTTTGTGTCACATTGTCACAAGTATTTCTGACAAGTATGAACAAGGCAAAGTGTTACATGCTTAAAGAATTAGTTCATGTAAGGGTTTGGACATTCAACAACTTTAGGAATGAATTGCGAAATTGTTAAAATTGATTGGGTCAGTCTATTTGTGATAGATGGCACGCTAACCCGTCCTGAATCCTGCTAATAAGACAACCCAGTGCCTGTGCACAGGAACATAACATTCAGTGAAGGAGGCACCAGTGAGATTCAGACCATATTGTGGGCTAATGAGTATTTTTAATTTTATCACAGTTACACTATAATTCTCATTCTCAAGTCTGATGTTCTTACTGTTATGGTCACTACTAACAACATAGTCATTTAACTGATGCTTTTATCTTTTACTCTGCTGAAAAAATATGAGTCGGCCCCCCCATAATGATTTTATTTTCATGTATTTAAACTTTAACTTCTATTCTAAGGTGCTACTCTGCCATCATATGGCATAAACATAAATCCATTTAATAAATCCATTTAATAAAGAATTTATAAATACATTATTGAAAACTTATCCATTGAAATTAATAAATCAGTACATTAAATTAGTAGTTAATCAATTTACTAATTAATTCATAAATATTAATTGCTAAGTAAATTGTAACTAACATACACTTACACACTCTAACACTATACAGTAACACTACAGTCACACTAATGCACCCACATGCTAACATCATACAGTAATACACACACTCTAACACTATATGCTGACATACGTGTATGGATGCTGGGCACCTGTGGCCCTTGCCTCAGCATCCCCCACCTGGACACCAGTATCAGGCATACCTACCAGGCACCAGTGATTTCTAGCTGCGCCCTGCTTTAATGGCTACGATAGCTGGGGTCTGCAGCATTTCCCTTAATGCTTTTTCTCTTCCCCTGGCCCCCAGCTATTTTCTGTGCTTGCACATATTATACTTACCTCCTGTCGGCTTCAGTGCTGGCTCATTGAATGCTTTTGATGGGGTTCTGCCTCATGTAAGTATTTTATTGAAATCATTAAACTGTCCCTTTAACTTACTGGACGGCCCATTTATTGTTTTGAGTTAGTGAAACAGCACTTTGAACTTCTTGTTTTTAGTATTTGTGAAGAAATATCAAGCCTGAAAGGTATAAATCTACATAATTACACACATTAAAGAGCTGCTTGGTTATACCCTTCCACTTAATTCCATAGAAGATACAAATAAGTGCACAAGTATAACCAAGCTGCTCTTTCACATGCGTCTAGTTATATCGTTTTGTACCAAAGCTCTAATGAATGACTAAGTATTGATGTGATATTGTGGTCTGCCTCAACACAGACAAGCTTGGGTGTGACAGCAAAACAAAGTCAATGCAGCCTAGGGTTATCTGGCAAGTTTTCTTGTTGTGTTTAACATGTTGAGTAAAAAAAAAAAAAAAAAATCCAAATTACTTGCCCTGCGATGCTTTGTTACTGCAATTCATAAAACAGATTCATGTTTAAAATTGTATTTTACAGGTTGTGTTCATCTTTTTCAACGTGCTTAGGGAATACTTGTACCGAATTGCAAAAGATGGGGACTCCTGGATCTGGAAGGAAACGTACCCAAGTCAAGGACAGATTCTCAGCTGAAGATGAAGCCTTAAGTCACATTGCTAGGGAGGTTAGTCACTTAATACGGTTTTATACATTCTCACATTTTACGGGGCTGTGTCTTATGGGTTTAAATATTCTGCACGTTCATTGCACCAATTTCATTTAGTATTTTAAAAAAAACAAGCTGTTTTTGAAGTTTTATATAATATATATATTTCATTTGGCAACTTTGCAACTGACACTGATACATTTTTCTCAACTACGAAATTGACGAATTGCTAATTTTTATTGAATTTTCATTTATCAATGAAAGTGATATCAATTTTTTTAATTCAGCTTTAATTTAAAAATATGTATATTATAACTAAATGATACAACTGAATCAGCACAGAAAGTCATGTTTAAAAATTGCTTTATTAAACTTCCATTTTTTATGTCTAACTACTTGTCTAGTTAGTTTACCAATTATTTTTGAAGCTTTCAAGCATAGATTTTTCAAACTTCATAATTGTGCATTTTTTTTTCACATTAAACATAACATTTTTCCATCACTGAAGCTTTCAGAAATGTCATTGCTGGAAGAAAAGAAAAATAAAATAGAACAGTTTTGTTCCAGGCAGGTGGCTTGGTTATCTGTGGACATTTGAGACTCATACTGGCCAGATTGAGACGCTAGGAAGTGGCTGAAGCCTATACATAGAATACAAAGTGATCACCTGTTGTAATCTGTTTGACCACCCCGCAAACCTAGGGCATCGTGTTAACAGGTGTAACTCTAAAAGCGCAACTCAGCGAAATACTAAAAATGAATATGTTTAGATCCACAATTATTCTTTGCTTAAATTAGAAAAATAATTAGAATTTTCATAGATGAAAGGCCTGCATGACTTTACAATGTAATTTTCCTTTTGAAAATTATGATGACCTATGATGTGTCTGCTACAATGTCTACAATTACACCATAACTTTATTACAAACACAATCTCTTTAATGTCATTTGTGCTTCTGTTGACAGAATAACACAGATGTTTTATATACAACAATGTGTTTAACCCCTTCAATACCAGGGGTTTTTGGTACCTCAAGCCCCAGAGCAATTTTGCCATTTTTGCGTTATATCGGTTCAGCGATCATTCTCTTTTCCTGTGAATAGTGTACCCATGTAAAATATATATGGTTTTTTAAGGAGAGATAGAGCTTCCTTTTGATACCATAGTTAGATGATTAGCTGAAAATTAAGAATGAGACATTTTGTAAAAACTAACAAAAATGAGGTAAAGTGATGGAAAATCCCCTCCAAGTTTATCAATTTAGGTGTCCTGATTTCAGAAATACCTAATTTCCCAGCATTTATAGGGAACATACTATAAGGTGTACATTAGTCGTAGAATTTTTATGCTTATTGCTTAACGGGTTTGGGGGTTGTGAACGGGGGCAGGAGGGTTATACCTTTTAGATGTTGTGTTAGGGCAATGGGATGTAAGGTTTTTTTTCTTTTTTATTATCTCTTATATATTATTATTTTTTTTGTATTTATATATTTTGGTTGTAAAAAAAATTAGATTAGAGTGGCAAAACTAGGACCGTCACGCGCAAAGCGCGACTGTTGGGAGGCACGCTACTAATTTAAAACAGCAATCTCCACACAACCTCTTTGATCCTTCCTCCTAGCAGTACATTTTTATACACTCTCACAGTAGTAGCACTGGGAGAAAAGAAGAGATGCAGCTGTGACTAATAAAAATGAGGGTTTATACCGAGATTTGTCGCAATCCACGTTTCTCTGCTGGAGGCCTCAAATCACACGAAACCTCTCTGGGCTTCAGTTGCTCAACTTGGTGGAAGCCTGGTTTGTCCCTGTTGGTTTTAAACATGTAATTAACTTGAGAACTTTTGGCGCTTTTGTGATAACGTGTGTGAAGTCATCATTGGAACTTCTTTTTTTCTACATGAATACAAATTTATATTAATATTCCTGTGCAATGCTGGATTTTGAACACACTGGGACTCGCTTATAACTATCGCTATAGCAACCAACGAAAGCACGAGACAAGGGTATCTCGCTGGTTGCTGTGATTAGACCACTTATATAAAGTATAAAGCACCCTAAGTGTGTGTGTAATTTTAAATGTTCGTAATTATGGTTTCATTCATACTGAGTGGAGGCGCTCAGTGACACAGTAACTATTTTATATTTATTTGTAACCGCTTCAGTGTATAATTATTATTAAATTATATGTGTGTGCATAACACCAACATGCATATGAAATACAAACAAGGTTAAAGTAACTATTCACTTGTGTTCTAGCTTTTAGAAGAGCATTAAAGGGTTCAGGGCTTCCCCTTGCTTTAGTGTTCCATGCAATGCTCTATGTAATCCTCATCGTGGTGCAAAATGTTCACCTTTCTGCACAAGTCATAAGTAGTAGAAGTGCTATATTCTGTTCGTTTGAGTGAAATAGTGTGGATTTTGAAATGATAGCATTATGTTTAGTAGATGGTTTACTTACAGTGGCATTGGTTTTTGACAGCTATTTCCTTAGCTCCTCACTACTAAAAGTAGCTGCATTTTTTTCTATAGTGTGGTCAGTGCCTACATGCAATGAGAACATATTTGATTTAAATAACCAATTTAAATTACTTATTAATGCAGTGTGTGTTTTCCGCAGAGTTATCCAGCGGACGCCTGTCATCTACCACAATTCACATTCTTTGATAGCATTTGGTTGAGGCTTTAGAAGTTTTCTGATAAGTTTTAGTGGGCCCACATACTCGCTTAACAAGGTCACAAAGGCTTTCAAGTCTGTAGAGCCCCTTTGAGGCTCTACATGTTCTATAATTATGTTGTTCCCTGAACTTGTAACTACTAAATACTTTCTTCTATGGTATTTATTTATCACAATCTATTTCAATGCAAGTGTTAAGAATAGTTTCCTTGCTTTGCTTTCGACGTAAATATCTATTTGTTTTTAGCTGTCTGAGTGCCTTGCAAGAGCATCCTTTTCGGACTTGAAAGAGTTAATGGTTGTACTCCATTACGTTTTAGCCGCAGCGCATTTTTAACTATTTTAAGCTCTGATATGAGCCTCGCTAAAAAAATGAAAAGCTTGTATTTGTTTTGAGTCTAGTTGTCATGGTTACACAGGGACAGAGTTTTCCAGTTAGACAGAATTTTCATGCGCTGTTGATGATATTGGCATACTGATTGATGAAACGTTTAGAGTGTGGAAGAAGTATGCCAATCCTAAAGAAACAATCCACGTTTCAGTTTTTTTCCAGTCCTTCATTTTTCATTTAAGTTACATTACATTTGTTGTAATTGATACTTAGAAATTCTTTATTCTTGTGAAATAGCGTTTTTCCTTATTTAGCCTTACCTTTTCACTTAGGGTGATGACATTCAGGCAGAAAAGTATTTCCCCAATTACAGAGCAGGAGGAAAACACTGACCATGATGTACCAAGGAATGTGGAAAAGAGGATTTAAAGCCCATCTGTCACTTTCTCAAAACCAACATTTTACTGCTAAGTGCCCTAAAAAAGTTCCTAATATGTCCAATGTTTACGGATATAACTAAACCGCTCACATATTTGGAACCAACATTGTGGATGTTAACTACCTGTTCTCATGATTTTTTTTTCATTTTTTGCTTCAGTTTATTGGGTTGATTTGTTTTGGCAGCCTTTGTAAGGGGTTTGAAGAAGAAATAAGATTTTAAAAGTAATTGTCATGTTGTTTTTGCTCCTGTGTTTTAGTCACTGACCTGACGAGCTTTCTGTTTTTACCCTAACCGTCAGCTACAATTACATGAACTAGTCTTTTTTTTGTCTTTGTCACAAGTTTGAGATTTTAACCTGTGCTGACCCATTCTGTTCTAGATATTCTCCATTATTTGCTGCTTTACATTTTCAAGCAAAACAAGCCCCTTGAATCTATTTTAACAAACTGGCTGTGCTCGACGGGTACTATGGGCCTTATAAATCGGATGTTGTCAAGCCCTGGCCTTTTCAGAATACTGTTTCAATCTATTGTTTAATCTATTGTTTAATCCAAAATTTTTATTCTCTGAGGCTTCCAGTGGCAGATTTTCAGTCAATGTTTGACTAATGAACATTATATATGTGAAATTGTCCACAATCCTAAAATGTTGATGCTCTGGCTTTCAGGCAGAGGCAAGGCTTGCTGCCAAACGAGCGGCTCGAGCAGAAGCAAGGGATATACGCATGCGAGAGCTGGAACGACAACAAAAAGAGGTAAATCCTTGTGGCTTGCTTTATTTGAAGCAGTTTATCGTCTACTCTACAGCCAGATTTGTAACCAAAAGTGCAGTGGCTGCAGAGGTTGCTAAACGGTCCCACATGCTTGTACGTGACTAGTAAGTGAAACCATTATAACCATAGCTATTGGATATAATTTGCACAAAACACACTTATTTATCACTATTCATGTCTGATAATGATTTTCTGAGCTATTAGGAGTAAATTATAGGAACCTTCCTGGTTATGGTTATTTTAATCGCTTGCCTTATTTAGTTCGGATTTCAACTACTTCTACCTATTATAATAACATTGTATACATCCTTCTTTGTCTAGCTAATACATATGATGCATGACTCTTGAACTGTTGTTTTCTTTACATATATGCTTAAACTCCTAGCTTATATTTACTGGTGCTGTCCCTTGAACGGTTGGGATAATTGCTTATTTTATTAACTTGTTTTGATTATTGTATGTATCAGATTTTACTACTTGGTTGTTTAGTCTTTTTTAAGCATTCTCATATTTTTGGTATGTCGTCGATCAATTAAGCCCACCCTTCAAATTCCCTCTGGTGTGTCCCATATACTTGGTGTGATCATTCAGTCCATTTTACCTCTCCTGTTGTCTAATTTTATTTATCCAATTGTATACAAACATTTAGTTATTTGTAATGGCACCATAAAGTTAATATTCTAGAATGAGACTCTTAAGCAATGTATAGCCTTCTTTAAAGATCGTGTGGCAGAGTGTTAAATGTAACTGTCCTTCAGGTCTGATTAACAAAAACAAGTTGAAAGATTGTTAAAGAAGCCAAGGAAATATGGTCTTGTAAGAAACAGTAAGTCTTGTAGTGGGTTGTATTGAAAAATACACATTGGTGTGCTAGAACACTTATACATTGAGGTGTATAACTGAGACTACTAGAATTCTTGAGCAATAGTAACCAAGCAATGATCATCTGAGGTATGTATACTTGATCTGTTTACTCAGATCAGTTGTTCAACATAAGTAGGTGTAGTTCGGTGATAAAAATTGAATGACCACAATGGTATTTCTCTGTGTAACATATATGTTTTGAATAAATGTGCAGTGTATTATTCTAAAAAGGTGATATGGTCTTTATTTGTGGTGGAAGCATGAAAAATGTCCTAAAAATGTGTTTCCTAAATAATAAAAACACTTCTAATCTCAATGTAAGGAGAAATTCGTATTAATAGCCAAAGACAAAATTCCACATACCGTATTGGCCCGAATATAGGCCGCACTTTTTTTCCCCACTTTAAGTTTTTAAAGTGGGGGTGCGGCCTATATTCGGGGTCTAGCGCCCGACGCCCGGGACATGCAGTCCCGGGCGCCGGGCAGGCAGCGGGGTTAGGATACAGATCCCCCGCAGCGGTGCAGGGGACCCGTATCCTACTCCCCGATACTCTCAGACAGCCTCCCCTGCCAGCACTTCCCACGGGGGGGGGGGTGCCGGCACGGGAGGTTGTCTAAGCGTTTTACCTCTGCCCACCCCCGACTTACCGGAGCAGACTCCCGGGTGTCTTGCGGGACCGGCGGGAGACATCTACGCAATACGCGTATGCAACTTCCGGTACCGGTACCGGAAGTTGCATACGCGTATTGCGTAGATGTCCCTCGCCGGCCCCGCAAGACACCCGGGAGTCTGCTCCGGTAAGTCGAGGAGGGGGGGGCAGAGGAGGACAGTGGCAGCATATCGGGGGGAGGACAGTGGTAGCATATCGGGGGGGGAGGAGGACAGTGGTAGCATATCGGGGGGAGGACAGTGGTAGCATATCGGGGGGGGAGGAGGACAGTGGTAGCATATCGGGGGGGGGACAGTGGTAGCATATCGGGGGGGGAGGACAGTGGTAGCATATCGGGGGGGTAGGAGGACAGTGGTAGCATATCGGGGGAGGGAGGACAGTGGCAGCATATCTCGGGGGGGGGGACAGAGTGGCAGCATGTTTTTTTTGGTGCTTTTTTAAAGAAAAAAAACTTTTTCTTTAAAAAAGCACCAAACTTTTAGGGTGCGGCCTATATACGGGGGCGGCCTATATCCGAGCCAATACGGTAATTCACAAAGTACCACAGTCATAAATAGATCGACATGTAGAAGAAGCTTCTGCAAGTCCTCTGAAGCCAAATATGGATAGTAACAGGACCTTTTGCGAGCAGTTTCCTTTTACTCAAGTAAGGAGATTTTATTGTGATCTAATAAAAAAATAAAAAAAAAAAAATAAAAAAAGTTTTGCTCTTCCCACTTTAAAATGTATCATGACCACTTGAAATTGTACATGTATCAGTGGCACAGTACAACTAGCATTCTTCTGTATAGTAAGTAAAAAGTAAAATATAAACAAAACTTTAGAAAGAAAAAAAAAGGAAAACAATGAACAATGTAGCTCCAGTTTTATGAACCATAAAGGAAATTAAAAAGGGTATGGGGGTTTAAGACATGCCTTCAAAGGCACTGCTGTATTTATATTGAGGAGGATGTATCTAGTGAGTCTAACTCTTTTTGTAACCATTCGTATCTAGGGCTTTTGTAGTACTTGCTGCTTTGCCACGGCAGAAAACCTTTTTTTGTGACTTCATAGGACATTTCCTCTAAAACAAGAAGACTTCCCCTAAATTGGGATAGTTGTCTGCTTCCAATTCCAAGCAGTTGTAAGCTGTGAATCTGTAATTCACCGTGAGAATGGGGAGATCATATGCAGAAAATATGTGAACAAGTTGCTTTGGAGTTTTAGAAGAACAAGGTACTGCAGTTAAAGGAATATGCCGGCCGTCATATGCCCTTTAATGCTGCTTGGCCCATTTAAAATATTGTCGTGTCCCTTTTGCAACTGCATGGGGGATTCTGTAGAACCCCCCAAATGTGTTGCTAATTAATGAAAAAGTGAAGGGAAAAAATTCTGGATTGTTTTAAACACAGTTACGAAATCGAATCAATGATGCATTTTCACAATCACATATGGCATGCACACCTTATGCCATGAGCAGTTGCAGACATTTTTATTGGCAAGCATACAGTGCTATAAAAAGGTATTTGCCCCTTCCCAATTACAACTATTTTTGCATGTTTTTCACACTTAAATGTTTCAGATCATCAGACTAATTTAAATATTAGACATTAAATGATTTTTTCTATAGAAGGAAAAAAGCTATCCAACCCTACTTGGCTGCTTTGAACAAGTAATTCTCCCCTTAGTTACCAAATCAACTAATGAACCAAATTTAATTGGGGATTACTACCAGTCCCATTGAATCTAAACGTCAATTAAATAGAATCTGTTTTGAAGTAGGCTAAAAGACATCCATCAATCTGTAAAGGGTTACATAGCCATTTCTAAGGCTCTGTGACTCAAGTGAACCATGATTTAAATTGGAAAGAGCGAAGCCGGGGTTTTTTGCCTTCTTTTGGATCAAACAGCAACAAATTAACAGATATAGGAAAGGCTGAACTTGATGGACGCATGTCTTTTTTCAGCCTATGTAACTATGTAACTATATGATGAGGACCATTATCTACAAATGGAGAAAACTTGGAGCAGGAGTGACCCTTCCCAAAATTCCTCCAAGAATGCATCCATGACTCATCCAGGAGATCACAAGGCAAAAACCACTGCTGACCAAAAAGATCACAGAGGCTTACATTCGCCAAAAAACATCTTGATGCCCCCAAGACTTTTGGGATAACGTTCTGCAGAACTTTTTGGAAGATATGAGTCCCATTACATCTGGCGTAAAGAACATGGTGGTGATGGTGTGGGGCTGCTTTGCAGCTTCACGACCTGGGTGACTTGCCATAATTGATGTAACCATGAATTTTACTCTCTACCAAAAAATCCTGAAGGAGAACATCTGGCCATAAGTTTGTTACCTAAAGCTCAGACAGTTGAGTTATGCAGCAGGACAATGATCCCCCAAAAAACGAGCATGCCCTCCTCTGGCTCAAAATAAACATATTTAAGGTTTTGGAACGGCTTAGTCAAAAGTCCTGCTTTGGCATGACCTTTAAAAAGACAGCCCATGCTCAGAAAAACCTACCTATGTGGATAAATTAAAACAATTCTGCCATGAAAAGTGGGCCAAAACTCCTCCACAGTGATGAAAAAGACTAATTGCCAGTTATGAAACATTTAAATGTGACAAATAAGCATAAATAGAAAGAATTGGGGAGGGGCAAATACTTTTCCACGGCACTGTAATTATTGAATTACTGTGTTGCAAACCTGTAAACATGCACTTTTATAACTATACCTCTGTTTCTTATTGCTGGTGTTTTTAACTTTCTAGTGCTTCCTCTTTTTTTATTTTCTTTTTAAGCTCAGCAATCGTTATCATGATAGAAAGTGGGGACAAATCCAAAAGTGGATGGTATGAGCAGAATGCCAATTCTGCATGAAGTTGTTCACTTTTAAATCTAACAGGCTGCAATGGTGTGTTTTTATTTGTGTGGTGGAATTTACTAACAGACTGTTTTCTTTTCACTCTTAAGTGCTGCATTTTATTTAAACATTTAAAATGTTTTTGTAGATGTGTACATAATCACATAAATAATTAACCATTTCGTGTACATCTTAACTATTTTTTTTTGTATGTTGTGAACATAGTATGTAGTTGTGCTGAATATTAAACCACAAGGGAATTATTGGTAACATAATACCGGCTGCATTGTGAATCTGTTGCTGTTCAAAAAAAAAAAACATAATTGCAATTTGTATGCTTAGTTATATGCACCAAAATGGGTTTTCAAATAGCCTTTTAAAGAATGGAGTCAGGCTTCAAATGTTAAGATTAACATGTAAAAGAAAAATACATGACATAGTATTGTGATTTTAGTAATGCACTCACTTGTAAGAAAGTTTGATTTTTGCGTCTCTTTAAAGATGGCTAACTTTATACCTTTGACTTATCAAAATTGTTTGATCTTGGTGCTACATTATCCTCTATCAGAGCTGTAATATTGTGTGGACCTGGGTAAGGTTAACTAACTCGATCCATCAAATCTTACCTTTTTCGCTGCCTGGCCAATGTAAAATATTATTGACGGAAATGGATATTCCATACACATTTGCTTTCCGAAAAAGTTCAACCTACGATAAATGTTGTTTTTTTTTTATATATATATTACCCACTGGGGCATAATAAAAAGGAATCCTTCATGGGAGAAACAACACGAATATCAGTATTTCCATGTTTGTATACTACAACATTATATATACATTGTATGTTTAAAATGGAAACGTATTAAGTACATAATTTTTATGGTTGCAAATTACATTACAAATTACATTACAGATTATGTTCGGAATGGTCTATAGAAGGGATCTTTGGGAATTGTGGCCTGATGCTCAGGGCGTGAAGTAATACCCGCTGAGGCAGATGGCGAAGTTATTACAGTATATATATACGTATATATATATATATATATATATATATATATATATATATATATATATATATATATATGTGTATGTGTGTGTGTATATATATATATATATATATATATATATACACACACACACACACACACACACACACATACACACACAATGTAAAAAAAAAGTATTGCATTAATATTTAACCCCATTAATATTTAACCTCTTGATGACAATTGACTGTCCGGTCACGTTAAAAACAAACGGTTAACTACAACTACAGTCATCACTTCAATCTACGTTCACTTTCTGCACCCAAACGGTGTTGCTGTAATGCTTCGATGTCAAGGCATTCAGCAACACTGTGGGCGTCAACATCCGCCATACACTGTATGCATGGGTGGTATCACTGTACTCAGGAGATGTTGCTGAACACATATAGGGGTGTTGTGTGAAATATACCAGGACCTGTTAATTCATGCGTGAAGTAAAATGTGTGTGGGAAAAAAATGACTACCACAAAGTTTGACTCGTGGTAGAATTAGTTAAAATACTAGCATTTGAAATACCCTGGGGTGTCTAGTCCTCAAAAATGTATGGTTTGATGGGGTAAATTGCATTGGCCAGTTTCAAACATACCCGAAATAGCACATGGTGGAAGAATTACCAGATCTGGGAAAAATGGTTTTGAAATAGCAAGCATTTATTGCCCCATAACATGCAGAAAAAACAAAAACACATAAAAACATTGGGTATTTCTAAACTTAGGACAAACAGTAGAATCTATTTAGCAGGTTTTTCATTAGCTTTTATAGACCAGGTTGGGCATTTCAGAGGATAGGAGCAGCACTTGAGAAGACTTTTAAGCATGTGAACTAGAAACCAGATGAGAAGAGATGAGAGGGCAGATGGAGATCATTAGATGAGCGGAGATATATATATATATATACCGTATTGGCTCGGATATAGGCCGCCCCCGTATATAGGCCGCACCCTAAAAGTTTGGTGCTTTTTTAAAGAAAAAGTTTTTTTCTTTAAAAAAGCACCAAAAAAACATACTGCCACTCTGTCCCCCCCCCCGCCCCCCGAGATATGCTACCACTGTCCTCCCTCCCCGAGATACGCTGCCACTGTCCTCCCTCCCCGAGATACGCTGCCACTGTCCTCCCTCCCCGAGATACGCTGCCACTGTCCTCCCTCCCCGAGATACGCTGCCACTGTCCTCCCTCCCCGAGATACGCTGCCACTGTCCTCCCTCCCCGAGATACGCTGCCACTGTCCTCCCTCCCCGAGATATGCTACCACTGTCCTCCTCTGCCCCCCCCCTCCCCAACTTACCGGAGCAGACTCCCGGGTGTCTTGCGGGGCCGGCGGGGGACATCTACGCAATACAACTTCCGGTACCGGCACATCCGGCACCGGAAGTTGTATTGCGTAGACGTCCCCCGCCGACCCTGCAAGACACCCGGGAGTCTGCTCCGGTAAGTCCGGGGGGGGGTGCAGAGGTAAAACGCATCCGAACGATGCGCTTAGACAACCTCCCGTGCCGGCACCCCCCCCCCCCCCGTGGGAAGTGCTGGCAGGGGAGGCTGTCTGAGCGTATCAGACAGTAGGATACAGGTCCCCTGCACCGCTGCGGGGGATCTGTATCCTAACCCCGCGCATGTCCCGGGCGTCAGGCGCTAGACCCCGAATATAGGCCGCACCCCCACTTTAAAGTCTTAAAGTGGGGGAAAAAAGTGCGGCCTATATTCGAGCCAATACGGTATATAGAGAGAGAGAGAGAGAGGGAGAGAGAGAGAGAGAGGGAGAGAGAGAAAAAATTAGCAGTACCAAATACAACTCTTACAACCAAATAACCAACTAGAAGCCCACTTGTAGAAGAAGATCTTTAAATTGTTGGAATAGTGTCAAAAGCCTGAATACTGTCCAAAGTTTTTTTTTTTTTTTTTCTTAAATAACCTTTTAATTTTAAAAAGACTGACACCTTAAATCAGGCAACATATCGTTGACTGGCTGTGCAGTTGTTATAAATATTATATGAGACAAGCGGTCAACCACTCACGTTCTTTCTGGTACAAGACACGGCAAACTAATTTTGGCCTTTGTTGTGTGTGTACATAAAAGCTTATCACAGTATCTTGTCTGTTTTATGAAACACAAGTGCATCGTCTTGAAATCACAGTCCCAAATAATACCAGCACTGCCAATAGACCTGTTTTCCCCTCTCTTGGCAGCTGTACTGTGAAAATGAGTGCAATCACAGTCTATTGCGTTTTATCTGGAGCTAATCCAAGGTTATTTCAGCAGCACTTATCCCATTTTAATGTTTTAATGATTCAGCACTGAAATCCTGAAACCCTCTTTTTCCACATAATGATTTGCTTTCTTTTTACCCAGTTTAATTTTATAGTATAACTGATGTATATAAAGTGCAGACTTTGCCCTTTAACTTAATTTAAACTTTTTTTATGGGCAATTGGGAGAACTGCTTTGATCCTAAAGCGAACCTTGTGTTGTGGATACTGATCACCACAGGTTCTATGAAAGTTTGTATATTAAAGAATGACTTCCTGCTTTAGGCTTTACTTAGTTGCTACTAGTGGTTATGCTTCTCTTCTGTGAAATCCATCCAGACGTTCAGGTGGATATGGACCTGGCAGTGAAACGGTTAAAGGCACCATGACGTGTGTGATCACAAAGATTTGTGTGTAGCTAGCGTAAACCAGGGCTCGACAAATCCCAGGTCGCCATGACGACTGAGCATTTTGCCCTGGCGCTTAGGTGTTTGTCAGCCTGTTAAATCCCCGAAAAACGCCCCCACGTCGCCACAATCGTGGTGATCGCAGGGTCGCTGCTGCTGCTGCTGCTGTCTGCCCAGGAGTCTGGGCAGACAGCACAGCCACTCAAAGCCCACCCCCGAGCATGTGATCACTCCCACGGAGTGATTCTGTAGGCTGCTTCAGGGAAGGGGGTTGCGTGTTGATCTGACACAACACCCCCCTGCTGCCTGATGCTCCATGAGAGCGACAGTGCAGCGTTAACCCCTTCAATGCCACAATTGTGTATGACACATTCGAGGCATTGCAGGGGTTAACATTTGTCCCTTCAAGCTTGCGGGGAATAAATATCAGTCAATGCTGTGCTCTAATGGAACATCAGCATTGAAAGAGTTAAAAAATAAATAAAAAAAATCAAAACAAATAATAATAAAAAAAACAACAAAAAACAGCATTGACCTGAAAGTCCAGGGTGCTTCCAGGTCAAATGCTGTGAGTTTAGTAAGTGGGCTGATGATGATCAGATCACTCCTGAGCAACTGTTAGTTTAAAAAAAATCCTGGCTCCTAACTTTTTTAGCTGGCGCCTAGATTCACAACAAATTTTTCAAGCCCTGGCGTAAACTAACCAAGCTGACAAGAAAATTCAGGGTTTTTTTTTCATTTTTCAGGTGGAAAATCTTGCTCTATAACATTCCTCACATTGAAGTATCAGGTCTCCCAGTGATTTCTCGTGTTTGCACATTTATAATGCAATACTGGTAAAAGCTATAGGTCACAATTGTTCTTTGTCTTTATGAATGTGGATATATGAATCAAATGTATCATTTTAAATTTATATTCATTTACTCCTTTACTTTTAGATAATGGTTATAGATTGAATGTAAGAAGGACTTTTATATTTTGAATTACAACACTCGAAGGCAGGGAAAGCAAAGTGTTGTAGAAAGGTTAATAATTACTTCATACATAGCAAGTTAGGTTGCGGGTAGGTCAGTAAGAGATGGAACTGGGTGAGAATGGTATGTAAGATGAGATAAAGGAGACTATTGGAGAATACATTTGACACATCTTTCTGGCACTTATAGGATTATAGCTATTTTCTGAAACCCAGTGACAGCTTGAACTATGAAGCAGAGAGTGAAAAAGTAAAGAGAGTGTTAAAAACCAAAGGGCAATGAGAAGGCAAAAAAGACAGTAAGGTTAAAGGAGAAAGAGGGGCAAAAGCATTTAAACATGCAGGATAGAGTTGATTTACCAGGTGATGCCACTGGTAACTTGTAGGCCATTCTGATGTCCATGACGTTCTCTTTTTACTATATACATTTTATCTATATCTAATATCTGTCAATTTAAGGTATTTTTGAACTTAAGTAAAACTTTATGCTCCGTAGCAATTTCATTGAGTCACGGCTTTAAAAACTGAGTACTTTTATATGTACTAGGTTGTTGCATATGAAGTGTTCTATGATGGGTATTTTTACAGATTCATACTTAAGTTGAAGAACTCAATGTTTACAATAAATTTACGGGATGTAAAATCTAAAAAGCTGGTTTTCATTTAGACAAAAAGTAGTGCAGGTGAGACTCTTGAGCCTTACCAAAGCTAACTACATACAAGGCATACAATGAGCTTCCTCCATGTCAGCTCGAGTCTAGGCCGGCCTCAGGTGTAACTGAGATTTTCCCCTACGTAATGTTTATGCTGGTTGATAGCCAACTTGTTTGGGGCACAGTTGAGATATTACTGTAAGTGAATCCAGAGCAAATCCTGTTTAGTAATACTGTGTGTTAGACTGAGAAATGAATTGCTCTGTTCTGGAAATGCATGTTAATAATGCGAATGTGTTTTAATGAAAGTGTGGTGCCTACTAACAGTGTGCCTTACTGTAGAGTTCCCGCATGCCAGAAACAGATATATAATATATATAATGTTCTTTAATAATAATTTCCCTCTCAGGAGGATTCAGACAGGGCCAAGTATTCCCACCGATCCAATCAGCGGCCTTATGTGGTTTGTACTGCTTAATTACATTGTTTTTCATCACTTTCTTTTAATCCGTTCATTACACTTCAATTTTCTTTCTGAATTCACTGTCATAGGGTTCTTCAAGTTTGACATCAAGTCGGGGTCTCGACACTCACAGGGTTAGTGTTCTCTTCCAGAGTTCCTTTCCGCCTTTTGTTTATTTAATGCGTGTGTATTTTTTAATGTGTCCCTAGACCAACAAAAAACCTGCAAATGAGAAAATTAAATTAAGGTGAAACTAAAATTCTAAAATATTATTATTATTCTACAATTATTATTTTGCTGTAATGAGTAAGCACCATGTTTGAGCAACAAATCAGCACCATGTGCATAGATGTGTTTTACTACTTCATTGCTTGGCATAGAAGCAGATTATGTTATGAATGGGGTTGATTCATTTTCTTCTTAATGCAAGTATTCATTTGTTTTATTTTTCTGTTATCTTGAAGAGCTCATCAGTGGATGTGCGTGACTCACACAAGGGCAGAGAAAGCACTTCCAAGAGGAGAGACCATGTGGTGTGTAGCCAGAGGTTACATTTGTGTTGTGTGCACTCTGGCAAGTTTGAACGCTATGCATTAACAACATTATATGTGCATGGAACAAGCAGCAGACAATTTATTTTTTATTGCTTGTTTCCATAGGGAATTAGTGAAAAACCCCACAATCCCAATCTTTTTTATTCTTATTATTTTTTATTCTTATTATTCGCTTCTCATCTGCCTTTCCATGAGAAACACTGTTTATGAATGAACCTGGTCAGTCAAAAGAACCATGTGCATGTTGAGTGCATTTGGGATATTATAGTCCCTTTATTTGAAGTTGAAGTCTCTTTCTATTGAATTATACATGGCCAGCTCAGCACATACTGAAGAATCCTGCTAGTATCTAGTGTCGACTTTCATAATGAATGAAGAAGTGCACGTGTTAATACCATAACTCTCCTGCAAACTCCTCTTCTATTTCCACATTTAGTGAATAAGCCCCCTTGACTGGTTTTATGCAGCATAAGTCTGGCAATTTACTTCCAGAATAGTTTTTTGTAATAACAAAAGTAACATCAGGCTTGTGCAGACAAGTGCAACTTGCGCTATATTATTATTATTTATTTATTTATTTTACACACGGAGGTGTGTGAACACTTTAGGAGCTTTCTCAAGCAATGTTCCCTAATATGTTAGTATTGGATAAGATTCAGAGTGCCCCACCTTTGAAAGATATTTTAATTATCCATCTTCTCATAATCATACCATTTGGGACTGCAACATGAAGGAAGATTTTTTTCTTTAAGTCTGGCAAACATACAATGTCCCTCTGTAAACCCAAAAAAGCTTGTACATGACAGAAATGTGCACTTGATTTAATAGTATTAATTGGGTTGTCAATACCTAACATAGCATGTGCTGTGAAATTCACTTTGTATTTTTGGATTGATACGCTTCCCAACTCATGATTGTGTATGTCATGATTTGCTGTTGGAGTGAATAATACACACACATGGATAGCATCTTGCAGTAGATAGCAACTTTGGGTTGTCTTCAAGAAAACAGCCCTGGGCAGCTCCCCCTTTTGCCCTGCTTTAAAGAGAACATTGAATGAGGTTGGAAGAAAATATTATGTATGTATGTATGTATATATATATATATATATATATATATATATATATACATATATACATATATATATATATATATTAAATTGGAAATATAATAGCAGCCTTTCACTGACTCATGAGGTTTATCATGTGTGGCTTTGTGCCATTGCTTACTCATATCCATTTGTTTCTGGTCGATGACGGATAACAGGGTGTGTCTTGTTTTGGGTTTCCTGTTCTGTAGCTGAATAAATGACCAATTGTAGAATTTCATGTTTTGCACATACAGTACAAACCTAGATTTAGCAAGTGGATTGCTCTGTAGTTTTATACTAATATATTTATTAGAAATGTATATGGTGAAAGTTAAGCATCTTAGTCAGCAAGCTATTAGTCAGTACTATAGCATAAAGAATCTGACATGTTCAGACTAAATTAGTTGAAAAACATCAATATAAACTTGAAGGTCTTTGAAGGTCTTTTAACCCCTTCATGACAAATGCATCACGATGCACTGTTTTTAATGGGTTTAAGGGGTTAATCAGACATTTCTTAACTTTATTTTATGTTTATCATTTATTTGCATTACCACACACTGCTCATAATATATTTTTTTTTATCTCTCTCCCTCTCTCTCTCCATTAATTGGATGTCAGTATGATTTACTAAAGGATAGCTCCAGAAGAAGTACTCTCTCCGTATGTAGTGTATGTGTGTGCGTGTGAGCACGATTTCCTTAATTACACAGCTTACTAACAGTTTTCCTCTATTAATAATCAAAGATGTGCTAACTATCTAAAGAAACCTTAACTCAACACTTACTCTAACTACCATTTACATAATTTTTAGAAATTGCAGTTTAACATTTACTTTTTTGGTTCTCCTCCCTTTCGCTTTGTAGTAAATTCACTGACTTGTGTTATTATTTTCGTTGTTTTTCTCCCTGACATGATGACATTCAAAATGTAGCTGCCATCACTAAACATATTTTGTTTAGTAATATTAATTATAAGCTCCAGACCAACATTTTCTATGGAATGTTTCAGACATCTTGCCCAAACTAGCTTTCTTTGAAAGTAAAAAAGTGTACAAGAGAAATGAATAAATTAGCTTAGCTGAGCAGACAAATCATCAAGGCTTATATGGGTTTTTGTACCACTGGGCTTCTAAACCCCTGATCGTTGGCCCTTCTTCCGTTTTAGTAGCTGGGTAACAGGTCTAGAGTTCATGCTTAGAATTTGAAATTGTGTAAACTGGATACTTTTTTTAATGACGTAGCACATAAAGGGTTATGTATGATAGTATAGGAATTAATATTGATTTAGTACTTGTTGATCAAAGGAGAAATCTGATTGCCATTTGGAGTCAAGATGGAAATGTGTCCCCATTGAAAGCACAATTCGAAATTGCTGACATAAGGGTTTTTTTTTTTTGGATCAACAGCGGTTAACAAGCAATAGGAAAAGGGTTGAGCTTGATGGACGCAAGTCTTTTCTCAACCTAAACTACTATACTATAGAAAAACTGGAACATATTGTGCTTTCTCTGATTTGTTGGAAAAGTACTTTGTCATTGGATTATTCTACCACCTCATGTACTGGATGCTTTGTGAAACCAAGAGCAGCACCAGCAGTGCTGGCCCTGGGGTTTCTAGCACCATAGGTGAACTTTGTTACCTCTTCCTGCAAAAAGTTACATACAAAGAAATGAGAGAACCTGGTGGTACTCTCCCGCCAGCTGCCCGAGCTGCCTTTTTGGTAGGGTCAGCCTTTAGCACCTGCTGTGGTTTACCCTTCGGAACTGAACATTTGTGAATAGCCGAGATGGCATTTAGTAGTTAGCAGGGCAAAGGGCTTTCCAATACCATTTACTGATCCGGATGCACTAGTTACTAATAAAACATAGATTTCAAGTGCTCTTATTACTTATACCCCGACCCCACTCTTCATTGGGCTTACCCTTTGATCTATTTGACAGGAAGAGGCACGGTAAACCAATGTTTTTAGGCGGGTTGCAATGTCTTGTGTAGTCTCTCATTTCTGTATGCTAATGCAGTTTCTCTTTGCAGAACCAAATCTACAGCTCCTCATATTCTACCAAGGATAAGCCATCTAGTTCTCGTAAAGACCTACTGGTTAGTGCAGAAAGAGTCAGAATGCTGAAAATATTGTTGGTTTTTATAGGTGTAAATAGTGTTATAACATACTCATCTTAAAAGGGCAATTTTTATAATTCTTAACCAGCTCGTGTATACCGGTTAAACAAAACGGTTCAAAAAACATTCCTAAGCTTTTAATTTGGCTAGGGTTAATGGGCGAATGCAGATTTTTTTTGTTTCTTTTCTTGTCTCTATTAACATATGGAAGCCATGATTTTACACTGACACAGGTTACCCTGTTCAGTTATTAATACTGAAAAATATTTTCGGTTGAAATTAAATGTAGGCGTTGTATCTAAATATTTAATACTTGTTACCGTTAAGTGGGGTGGCTTTTACTTGAGACTTCAGTGGTTTGACATAGCTAGAGCTGAAATGAATTCCCAGATCAAACCATTCTCAAATTATGAAACCAGGCTACCACAGGCAATAATAAAATAAAGAAAATGTACTTTCAAGCTTAAAAAGTACAGAATGACTATGTACGCTAGTATGGAATTGGTTAAAATGATAAATACTAGTGGCTACCTGGCAGATTGCCACAGATCCAAATCAACAGAATACTCTGGCTTGCTACTAGAGCGAAACAGTCTGGATAAATAATATGCCAAAGAATAGGACCAAGTGTTGCCCATTTGAATACCCACTTTAGCAACACTGCCTAATGAAAAGCTTATTATTATTAAATTGTCTATTTTTGCTGTGCTTGGCAAGAGTATCTTGAAAGAGGGACCAAACTGGCCTTGCATTATGCTTAGATGATGTGGGGGGTTCTTAAAACACAGTTTCCTATGCACTATACCGGTCCGGCTTAGCTTGTCCGGTAGGAATGGGTCATCCCTTTCATAATGCTCAGTAATTACCCTGCAAACTCCCCCTTAAGTGAATACCGGTATATCTCATAAGCATGAATATAGTCTTTGTTGCAGAGAGGTTATAAATGCTGCTAAAGCAAATTTATTTTTGTATTGGCAAATTGCTCTTCTTTTCTTTCTACTTTTAATGTTTTCTCCAATACATAGGTTAGAAGGTAGATATATGTTTTGCTTTCCTTCCTTTCTTTCTAACTTATATTTTGCCTTTTACAGAGCGGACTTTACCATGATCAGAGGAAATATACCAGTCTTAAGCATAGCAAACCCATCTCTACCTACTACCCTCGGGTCTGTTATCCTGCTAGTTTGCAGTTTGTTGGGTATTTTAAAGCATGCACAGCATAACCACTGAATGGAGAAGTAATGGTTCATATCTGAACTGTTGGCCTGTTAGGCTAAGCTATTAGAACTTAGCATATACACAGGATTTTGTGTCTCCATACAAGGCCTGCAGATGTTAAAGTAGGAGCAGAGTCCAAACAGGAAATACTGCAATTGCTTTTCTCTGAAGTGCCACTGATTCATAACCTGACCCTGCACATGTATTTAATTTATGCTATATATACAGTAGTTTAAATAACAAATAAAAATCACATTCACGCACCATGCACATGAGTGGGTAAGATACTTTGCATCCCCGTGGCTCTCGAAGACTAGTGAGATCATTTCTTTTGGAATATTGTAATGTGAGATAGTGTGAAAGTTAATTAATGCATTAAAAAACATGTCATAAAAGGGTTATGGAAAATGCGTGTGTGTGTGTGTGTATATGACAGGGAGCAGGGCATGCTGGTTGATCTATATTTGATCTATATTTCATGATATAAATATATATGTGTGTGTGTGTGTGTGTTTCTTGCATGCCTTGCAGTGTTTTTGTGAGAAAAAAAAAACAACAACCCCGTTTTAAATACTTCCTATATCTTTCCTTTAGTCCTCTTCACTTTACAGCGATCCTTTGGCCACCACCAAGAGTTTCAGGGTTAGTACGGATCGGCAGAATATTTACAGCAATCGTGATAATCTGTAGTTTACTGAGATGTCTTCCAATAACTCAGAATCCGTGCAGAATCTTGCACTTGATATTCGTATTATATATTGCTTAGCTGCTTGTGTACTGTTATAGTTTAGTTATACCGGCACAATACATCAATATAAAGCCTTCGTTTATTGGCATTGCACCTTGCAATTCCCTACAGACGCATACCAAAGGCCAAAAGGGTGACATTTTTTCTTCTTTTGTTTTCCCCCTTCCTCACAGAATTCTCCTATTTTAAGTAGTAGTTTGACCCGAAGTTCCAGTTCGGTTAGTACTGGCAATCTGCTTGGATTGTTAATGGGAAATTTATGTACCGTCGCTATTAGCTGGTTTGTGCAAGTTTAACCATCAGAGTTTATTAATGCTACATAAATTGCTTCTTGCTGCCTTGTTTAAACATTGGTTTTAACATTCAGTTTAGCATTTAACATTCATGTTTTCCCCTATCTTGTTTTAAGTAAACATTTTTGGGCAACTGTATGAAATGGCATCTAGATTATAATTTAGGTTGGTCTAAGCATTAGCGTTTGGTGGGTGGCACATTTAGGCTTTATTTTATTCATCTCAGGTGTTTAGGGTATATAAATGTAATGTATTTTTGCCAAAAATGGACATGATTTCATCTTTGATACTTGAGTCAGATGAAATCATGTCCAAGAAAATGAGGTTCTTCACGTGATCTTTGGAGGAAAAGAAGGTGCTCTCATTCTGCTTTTTGGTGTATTTTAAACAGCATGGCATAACATACCTTTAGGGAATATGTTATTTGGCTTTCAGCCGCATGTGGAACATCCTAGCAGAGACCTTTGTACTTTTTCTTAGGCGTCATTATATGAAGATGGGATTTCAAACTACTCTTCCCGCACTGTAAGTTTTGCTTTCCTTCCCCTCTCCAGGCTTCTATTTTTCTTTCTGAATCTTGAAATTTGGCATTGTTGCTTACTGTTTCTATAATTTTCCTTTTCTGCGGTAACATTGTTTTCAGCCATCTGAGTACAGCTATTACTCGTCAAGAGCCAGCTCAGCACGAAATAGTCCTTCGGTGAGAGGTCTTCTTGCATGTTTGCGTGCCCTAAAAACACATGGCATGTTTAAAACAAGACTTAGCCACGTAAAACATTCGGCTCATGTGAAGATGAACAGTTGTTTTAGGGACTTTCATAATTGCCTGTGCTCCATATTACATTGTTATCCATCCCTTATTTATGTATTTGCGCCACACAATTATTTCTTTGATCTCACAAGTTAATGAAGACTTGTGGTTTCAATCACTGTTTAAAGTTTCACTTCCAGTGTGTAATGTCAAATGCATGCCAATGCTTTTTTTAAACTTTTCATGTGATACAAAAAGATACAGGGTTTAAAATTCCCAAGAAACAGAATTTATTGAAACTCTTACATTCATTATTTGTATGTTTTTTTTTGTTTGTGAATATTTTTCTTTTTGGAATCATTGTCTTCAAAACGTGACATGCCATAGAATATTCATAATTTGAAGGACTTGCATATACCATATGAAGGATACAGCAAATAAGTGAAAACTCATTGTTTTCCTTGTCATTGCTTAGTTTAAAAGATCAACCCTTGCTATTGGAATAAGTGTTGTACACATTTGCAGCAGTGACATTTTGGTACTTGACAATCCTGTGTGTTTTGCCAAGGCGTGTACGCTATCGCTTCAGTTCGTGTTCATTTCTGGGCCAGTTTCATGGTGTGCATTTTGTGTTCTGTCCTTGATAGTTTACAGACGATGAGGGTTCTGTGTCGTCTCGTAATGCTGGCCGAGGGAGAAGGGATAGCGTGGTGAGCAAAGCCGCATGTTCTCACACAGTATTTGCCATCTCTGTATATTATTGAGCATGAGTAAAACCGATGTATACTTAAAGAAGTGCTACATTGGATATAGTATCTTGTGTGGTTTTTAGTTTTGTTAAATACCTTATCTAACAGTCTGCAGTTATTACCAATATATATATGCACTAAAATAACTGCGAAGAAGGATACTGGCTAACATAAAAAAATGTCTCATAGTTGTATTTTTGTATACATTGATAACATTATGGATATTGTTTACACCTTGCTTTACTAGGAATCTGAGTAGCTTTTTACCCTACTTAACAATTAACCCACCAGCCTTCTCCTAGTTTAAGGAGTTCCTTAATTAACTCAGTAGTAGAAGTATTATTAAACACTCATCTACAGACACCAGACAAGCCAGAAGGCTTGTTTTTCCCTCAGAAATCTCATGGTGCTTTCACAACCACAAGGGATTCTGGGTAGGCACATGCAAATAAGGTTAACAATTATCACCTTTGCCTCTTTATCCACTATTAATTAACTCAAAAAGCACCTTCATGCTTGTGCACAATGTTCTGGAAGTAAATCTCTATTTACAGGTCATGTCTCGTTTGTAAATGGGTTCTGTAGGGAACTCCGCTATATCCTGTCAGCAGCTCTACATTGTGTTTGTCATTGAGGCTGAAAGTGCTCCTGTTTTTTTAGTTTTTTTTTTTTTTAAACCAAACTAAAAAAAAAATTGTATTTATACTGCTTTAATCCCACAGTGACTCTTTCCTCATCAGCTATTGGCCCATGATAAGTGCTGATGTCTTTCCTCTGTGCACTAGTAAAAAAGCAAATCAAATGAAAACAAAAAAACATGAATCTGAGCTAGTTTTGGTTCACTTGGTTAAGTTTTTGTTTATGTAGAGAAACCTTCATGAGAACCCATTGCAGAAATAAAGTATATGCATTTTTAAACCATAATCATTCACAATAACCTGCAATTAATTTATCCAATGAAAGCATTTCTAAGCCATTTCTTTCTCATTAAGGCATCAGACTTCTCTGACCAGAGTGAATCTGCAGCTGATTATTTTAGTCGTTCCAACCGTAGGGGAAGCATTGTGTCTGATATGGATGATGTCAGCATCCACGATATAAATAGCGTGAGTGTAATGCATGTTGTTGTGCTGAGGCAGTGACTAACTTACACGTTTATTGATATCATGTAGCATTGGACAGTGGCGGATGAATCCCAGCATTGGTTAAGCTTTTTGTAAAAATTTCTATCCCACCTTCCTTAAAGAAGTAAAAGAAGTAAATAACCCTCTCGATTTTCTCCCTGGTATTATGAAAGTACATTTTCTTTGGTTGAGGCTTTGAAAATTAGACTTGAATTTAACACAGCCCAAAGACTGCATGAGGCTCACGTGCACTATAATTGAGTTTTCATTGGAAAGTAGACCCAATTGATAGGCCAGCTGATTCATATGTGCCATCGTTCTTGTACTGAAACAAGCTTGCTTTATTTGCTGCAAAATCCTAAATACAAACACAACACTGCTATGATTCCCTAGGTTAGTGGGCCTCTTTAGACTGCAGTGCCATCAACTCCAAATATGTGAAGAGCTACAGTGCTGAAGGATGTATGTTACAATATTGCTTAAATAGCCCAATGCTGTAGTTCTATATAGAGATATAGGCATTGATGTATTTACCTTTAGCACTGGCCTAGGCCTAAGCCAGGGCATCGCCACCGGCTGAACCCTCCATGGAAGGAAACTGTGGAGGACTGTGCTGACTCGACACAACCTTTCATATTGTTAATGTGCCGGCTGGGGATATCAGTGACCTCCTATTTAACCAGACCATTGAATAGCAGCGCTGACAAGAATGCGTCACTGGGTATAGGGATATAATCTGTTAAGAATGTGTCCATGGAAAGCAACACTGGTCCTCTGACACAAGTACAAAATAATCAGTAACTAGGTGTTTAAATGTGTGTGTTCTTTAAAGCACAAACGTGCATGTATATTTTTCTACATGATACAAATTAACAGTTATATACTATTGCATGGGCTATGTATGTTGTGCGCTATGTCCACAAACCAAAATCTCCCTGGAGCAGCGAAGGAAGTACGGTTTTTGAAAGTCAAACTCCATGAAGATTTTCACTTGATTGACACCACGTGTGCTGGTTGTCAGGTTGGTTGTCAGGTTTGATTGAAACATATCATGCAGAACTTTAAACGAGTGATACATTGTGTATTACTTTTCATACTAACAAAAACGATTCTCAAATTTGATTTTAAGGAGGAAGACTACTGTGATCACAACTGTTTCATTAAAATGGAATGGACAACAAAGACACCTTTACAGAAATAATAGTCTTCCTAACAGCTTTTTGCATTTTCATCCCTCTAGGATGCCTTACTTATTAGATTTATTTTGGCTTTCTTTCAGTTGGATGAGAAGATAGACAAGCAGTACACTGACAGTTACTCCAGGGTAAGTACGGTAGTTTCTGTGTTTGCAGATGACACTAAACTAGGTAAAGTTATACAGGGCGAGCAGGATATTACTGTGCTGCAGAGGGATCTAGATAGACTGGGGGACTGGGCACTCAAATGGCAGATGAAATTCAATGTAGATAAATGTAAAGTTATGCACTTCGGGGTAGCGAATGCACAAGCAACCTACACCCTAAAATGACAAATGAGAAGGATTTGGGAATTGTTATAGACAACAAACTAGGCAACAATGTGCAGTGTCAGTCTGCGGTTGCTAAGGCCAGTAAGGTATTGTCGTTTATAAAAAGGGGCATCAAGTCGCGGAATAAAGATATAATTTTGCCTCTGTATAAATCAATGGTAAGGCCGCACCTTGAGTATGCTGTGCAATTTTGGGCACCTTTTCTAAAGAAGGATATCATAGCACTAGAAAGGGTGCAGAGGCGGGCTACAAAATTAATAAAAGGAATGGAGCACTATAGTTATGAAGAAAGGTTAACTAATTTAAATCTGTTTAGTTTAGAAAAACGTCGCCTCAGAGGGGATATGATAACGTTATATAAATATATTCGGGGCCAATACAAACCATTGTGTGGAAATCTGTTCATAAACAGGACTATGCATAGGACACGTGGTCATCCATTTAGACTGGAAGAAAGGAGATTTAGACTAAAGCAGAGGAAAGGGTTTTTTACCGTAAGGACAATAAGGATATGGAATTCTCTGCCTGCAGAGGTAGTTTTATCAGAGTCTGTACAGACGTTTAAACTGCAACTGGATGGATACCTGGAAAAACATAATATTCGGGGATATAATCTTTAATTATGGGGAAACAGCTTATTGATCCAAGGAGAAATCTGACTGCCATTTTGGGGTCAAGAAGGAATTTTTTTCCCTGGTTAGTGCAAAATTGGAAAGAGCGAAGCCGGGGTTTTTTGCCTTCTTTTGGATCAAACAGCAACAAATTAACAGATATAGGAAAGGCTGAACTTGATGGACGCATGTCTTTTTCCAGCCTATGTAACTATGTAACTACTGCTGCATACCGCTTTTGGTAATCTTGGAAGGAGACCAGCAGATACAGTGGCATGAAAAAGTAAATGAACCCTTTGGAATTACCTGTTTTTTTTTGGGGGGGGTTGCATTACTTGTTTGTAAAAGGATACTTTTTCAAAAACTAAGTGAACCGTTGAATTTAATAACAAGTTAAACCTCATTTGACAGCAGTAACCTCAAACAAGCGCTCCCGGTAGAGCCATTCTTCCTTACAGAACAGCTTAAGCTCCCCTTAGGGTCTCTGGTGTTCTCCATGTTTTCCTAACTCTTGACCCCAATTAGCTTTTGTTGAAGTGATAAGCCTACGGTTAACATACTTTTTCCAACTTACGCTGTGAATGTTTGAATTAATTTTTCAATATGGACAAGAACGATAGTGATATGTATTTTTTAGTTAGTGTTAGTGTTTAGTTCATTATTGTAACTTAGATGAAGATCATATAATATTTTAAGACCCATTTATATGTAAGTGCTGGAAATTCCAAAAAGTTCACTTATTTTTTCTTGCTACTGTATAGTCACCATTGGTAGACAATAAAACACAATTAGAAATATAAAATTATTAAGGCTTATAAACTTTTTACATATTTTAAATAAAAGCACATTTATTTATTCATCCTCCCTGGTTAGTGAAGATTCTCCACCTGTCCTCCAAAGCCAGCTTTAGAAGGGCACTGGAACAAAGGGGAATTTTCGCTCGTCATGACTGATGAACACAGTCTTCAGTACAACCTTTATGAAGATACATGCCCCCCCCATTTTTCCTTTATTACTCACCCAACCATTTATAATTTTAAAATATATTTTAACAACTTCTGCACACAAAGATCAAGGGTGCAGAGTTGCTTTGTATTGAATGCCTTATTGTTAGCAAACTTAGAAAGCTTATTCATGTTTTGTGATAGAAATGTTATAGTTACACATTACAAGGAATGTAACATTGTTTGTGATTTAGGATTCACAAGGAACCCTAGTGTGTATGATTAGTTTATACACAGCTTGAAACAAAAGAATTGAAGATATTCAAAAAAATTCTTCTTTGAATGAAACAAATGTATGCTATTGTGTGTTTCTTTTCTAGGAGAAGACTAAGGCAAAGGTTTTTCAACATTATGCAGCATTCAAAAAGCCTAGAGGCAGATTATCACACATAGTATATGTGAATTATATTATTTATTTCTTTTTAGCCATCATCCCGTAATGCAACATCAGGATTACCTGGAACCTTTAGTGGTTCATCTTCTCGGAGAGGAAGTGGAGATGCAAGTAGTCTATTGGATCCAGATGCCTCGCTTAGTGAATTAAGGGTAAGACAATGTATTTTAATATAATTGTTTCTGCTCTTCTGTTAATTATTATTGAATACTCAGACAAAAGGCAGTGAAAAATGTCTGAGTGTAGTTTGCTAAAAAAAAAAAAACATACAATGTGCAAAATAGAAACAAGGATTCGGAGGCTGCTACTCCATACATTGTGTGATGAGTTAGGGTTGATGGGCGGATACCGCTCATTAGTGTGTGCAGCAGAGGGGGTGTTTAGGGGCAGGAGCTGTTACTCCATGTGCGACGGGTAGGGTTTGTGTGTGGGAGGTGGCTGCTCATTCATTGTAGGTAGCAGTGCTGAAGGCTGCTAGTTCACACCTTACATGGAACACACCACCCCATTCTATGAGCTCACAGTGTCACTGAGCAGCCTTCTGTACTCCAACCCACACCCGATGTTCAAAGCATGAATAAGCAGCCTCCTCGTATGTGCTGCGTATGTGTGAATAAGGTGCCCTCAGCACCTACTCTGCACACGCACTATGAATAACAAGCCTCTCACAAACCTTATGGAGTAACTCTCGGCATACCAACCCTACTCACAATTAGAACAGCAACTGTCCACAGAAATTCTGTTCCGACTGCAACACCTGCACACTGATTGGACCTTTACCTTAAGTGTTGCCCAGCGCAAACAACTATTCCCAGAGTGACAAGGCTATGATATATATTAGATATCTAATAATCAAGCTATTTAGTCTAAAACCAAATGCAGTTTTTTTCTACTCATGTTAAAATACCTTGATTTTAAGAATATTAAAATCAAGGATATAAAGTTAATGGATATTACTTACTAGTGTCTTTTATTTTTTTTTTGTTGCTTTGAGCATATCACCATACTTGACATTATCTTCATTCTTTTTCTGTAACTGGTATAGAAAACATGTGCGCACATAGCACAATATACCCCTCTGCTGAAATGTACCATTGAAATACCCTTATATTTGTAGAACCTCACCTTATTTCCTTCCAATGGAGCAGAAAGGCAACAGATCCATCCAGATGGTACTGGTGTAAAATAGACTAGGTTTGGAACCAGAACATTGTCTCTCATAGTACAGTTGACTCGGTAAAAATGGGTGGCGTAGGCCAACCAATGTGCTCTCATAGCTGGAGACTCATGGATTACTCAAGCACAATCTTTACCTTTAGGAGAAAAAATGATGGTTGCCTAATTCTGTTCAATTTTATGGGTAATAAAGAAAATATACGGCAAACGTGTCTCCCCTGAACCAAATGAATTTGAATATTTACGGTAATTCATTACATTACTAATTTGGTCTTTTGATTCCTCTTGTGTTTCTAGCTTACAGGTAAAGTTTTGTTTATTCCATTTGTCATTGCTTCCGGCACTTTTCATGATTTTTTTTCATGAAGATAAATGTTTGATAGGCCATGAACCATTCTATCTCCTGCAGGATATCTATGATCTTAAGGACCAGATCCAAGATGTAGAAGGGAGATACATGCAGGGACTAAAAGAGCTAAAGGTATCAGGGCCCCAGTCCTGTCACTTCCCTCCCAAAGCATGCTTTCTGGACTTAAATTGGAAGTGATACATTTCCAGCTCCATAACTGACTGCTTGAGCTTGACTAACTTTATGTAAATGAAAGTGAAGTAAAGCACGTGCTAAAGCTGTAATGCTATCTCAAGTTATATATTTGTGTTGTCGATTTACATTTGTGTTTACTTCAGCAAAGTAGGCATGTTTCATAACTTAAACAATGTGTACCCTATTAAAACCTGTTTAAATATTGTTCTGTATTGTCTTGTTGCAGACTCTTCAAATGTATGCATGCTATGTGAAGAGTTTTACTGTAGTAACCAAACAATATGAAATACTGTATTGGCTCGATTATAGGCCGCACCCTTAAAGTTTGATGCTATTTTAAAGAAAAAAATATATTTTTAAAGAAAAAATACACATTAGTGGAATGGTAAAACAGTATTTTATCTAATGAGCAGGAATACATGCATTTTAACATTTTTGGTATCTATTATGCAGTTTGTCGGCATAGGTTATATAAAAACATAAATTTGGAAAACCAATAGCCATTTTAAGGTCCCCCCTTAATTCATAATGGACCTTACTTATAGATGTGACCCTCTGCCCCCTAGATATGCCTCTCTGCCTCCTGGATATGCTTTATGCCCCCGATATGCCACTCTGCTCCCCTGATATGCTTTATGCCCTCAGATATGCCACTCTGCCCCCCCCCGACTTACTAATGCATCCCCAGACTCCTTGATGTCTGCACGATGTGCGTAGACAACCTCTGCTGGTGCTCGCCACTTCTGCCAGGGCTTCTATGCCGGCGCCCTGTCATAGAAGCCATGGCGCAAGTGCCGGCAGCGGCGGAAGTCTGCGCACCTGGAAATGCATGTCGGGTGATACGAATTGTGCATCCCTGCGCTAAACCAAGTCTTTAAATTAAGGGAAAAAAGTGCGACCTATAATCGGGCCAATATGGTATTATTGTGCAATAACTGCAAATTGAAAATTTATGATCACTGTCTAATAACTATGTGCTGGATGCTATAGCCCCGAGGGTTTATGTTGAAAGAATTCACCTTTCTTCAGAAATAAACTTGTAAAATGATTGGTCTAGATATTCCAGGTTCTGTTAGAGACAAAACAAAACAGTTCTTTATATTATAACTAATGGTGTATAATAAATACTATACCCCACAACTTAAACTCAGCCCCTTTATAATTCACACTGTTTAGTCTTGTAAAGGTGCTGTTCCAGCACCTCTTCCAAATTTTTTTGTAAATATATGTACCAATATAATTGTTACTACTCTTGAGTGCCTAAGCCTGCTCAGAAATAATTCTTTAAAATGTAAAATGTCATATTTCTATTTCTTGTATTGTCGTAGGACACACATGTAGGCACAGATTGCTTCCATATAAAGTGAATAGGATTCCTAAAAGTCTCTGTATTGTTTTATGTGACTAAAGCCTCATGGAAAACAATATGACAGCAGATCTGCTAAGGTTTATTTTTACTAACGTTTCTTTTTTTTTTGTTTATTTAAGTGGAAGGGCATCTTCCTATAGGATGCCACGTGCTCATATATGTGTTCTATCAATGCTTTGGATTCCTGTAGCTTTAAGGGCAAAATACAGTTCAACAAATGCGGTGTGATTTAATCTCACTGCCTTTTCTGGATGTTGGTCCAGTAACACGCTAAATGCTGGCCTATATTCCCATTTGCCCCAAACACATTTATCAAATAAAAGTGTTCTACAGTATAATGACAATTTGTTTTGCCTGCGGATCTCAGATGCACCTTGAACTGAAAAGTTGCTCTTATATCACTACACCAGATTGCCTAAAGTACCCAAAACTGAGCTCATAGTCATTGTAAATAATCTTTTATACATGGGTAATATTCTCACTTGATGTCATTTCTCAATTGCACAGGACTCTCTATCAGAGGTAGAGGACAAGTACAAAAAAGCCATGGTATCCAATGCACAGCTCGACAATGAAAAAAGTAATCTAGTATACCAAGTTGATACTTTGAAAGATGTCATTGAAGAAATGGAAGAACAGATGGCAGAGTACCATAGGGAAAACGAAGACAAGTCAAAGGTACCATGCAGGATAACTACAATAAAAGTACATTATAGTCAGCGTGGAATCTTAGTGTAGTCACCATACTGTTGCTTATCATATGTATTTTTTTGCTTAGTTTGTGTATAATTCTTTTCCACATTTGCATAGAGCCCACCCTGGGAATTACGGGTAATGTGTTTTTGGTTTTAGAATTTAAAACTAAATGCTGGATGTTACTATGTTAGAAACAATTATTCACTGAAAACCTAACTTTAGCAGAATTTTAATTTTACTTTTTGTCTATCCAGCTATTCACCTCTTTTGTCAATGTTTGTTTCAAATGTAATGTAATCATGCATTGTTGAAAGATACATTTAATGAAGAAAAGTAAACATTTTATTATTTTATGTTAGGTGCCTCAAATAATGACTACACATTTCTAAAAGGTTACCAGCACCGCACTATTCTTTGTGACATGCATTGAGCCGCAGCTATAGTATACAATTTCCGTTCAGTAGTGCATGGCTTTACTGACTTGATCCACTCTGTGGTTAAGTCAGGGCCGATTTTAAACTGTTTTTGTCTGTTTAACATAGGAATTGGAAAGACAGAAGCATACTTGCAGTATCCTCACTCATAAATTAGAAGAACTTAAAGAAGGTATTCGTCAAAGGGATGAGCTCATAGAGGTATACAATTAACATTTTTGATTCTATTTTGTTATATAATGTGTGTTAAAGAAAATGCATTTGGATTTTTTTTCCCCCCATATGAAGTTTGCTTCCAAATAATTTTGAATCATCAATCACCTATTGCAAATCACATAGAGGTGCATGTAATCATCTCAAAAGCATGGTCACAATGCAAGACCCTGGATTTGCCACAAGAACAGACCAAATCTAAGATTACTGTGTGATTGAGAAGAAAAATGGCTCCCAGTTAATTATTTAGCCACTGTTTTGTTTTTAAATGGATACCTTATGATTTGACGTGTTTAACCCCTTGATGACAATTGCCGGTTCGGGCACGTCACCGAAAATCAAGTCGATAACGACAATTGACGTGCCAGGACCGGCACGTCTTTAAATGGGTGCAGAAAGCGAACTATTTTCGCTTTCTGCACCGAAACGGCGTTGCTGTAATGCCTCGACCTCGAGGCATTCAGCAACGCCATGATCGGCACAAAGGGGCCATCTCTGGCCCCTCCCCGGGGAGTCAACATCCGCCATACTTTGTATGGCGGCGGACACCCGTTTTAAAAGCGTTTAGGAGGCGATCAACGATCGCCTCCTAAACTTAAATGGTGTCGCTGGAATGCCTCGATCAGGAGGCATCCAGCGACACCAAACACTTACCTTGAGATGGACTGTGACCGCTCCGGAGAGCGGTCACAGCCGCCGCTGCAGGTGATCTTCGCCATCAAGCAAGATGGCGGCCGCCCTGTAAAAAAACCAATAAAGACTAAAAAGTTCGCTAGACGGTCTCCAGACCCTCTAGAGAACTCTGGCGCCACTTGCAGGTTGAATACGGGTACTGCATTCAACCATGCAAGTCAATGGAGCTCAGCTTTCTAATCACAGTGTGATTGGTAAAAATAAATTAAAAATAAAATTAATAATAAGAAAAAAATAGTTAAAAATCAGTAAAATGTGAAAATAATTTCCCACTGATGTCACTATCAGGGGAACCTTCAAGTTGAAAAAAATGTAAAAAAAAAATGTATATATATATAAAAAATATATTTTTGTGAGCAAGTCCTAAAATTAGCATATTAGCTTAAAACAATTCTCGCATGGAAAGAGTTAAAATACTGGCATATTAAATGCCCATGGGGTGTCTACTTTTAAAAAATGTATGATTTGATGGGGTAAATTGAATTGGCCAGGTTCAACAAGGTCCCAATTAACACGGGGGGAAGGATGGCCACACATCTAATTTCCAATTGGAAAAATGCACACGTACCAAATGTGGCCTTTTAGTTCCCCCAAAAAATGACAAACCCATGCATGTGGGGTATCACTGTACTTAGGAGATGTTGTTGAACACATATTGGGGTGTCGTGTGACAGTGCCATATACCAGGAGCTGTAAATTCATACATAAAGTAGGTGTGTGTGGGGAAAAATACACACACAAAAATACTACTGCAAACTTTGAAACAATGCTGGTGGTAAAATGTGTGCATGCAAAGAGTTAAAATAGCAGCATTTAAAATACCCTGTGGTGTGTAGTTTTCAAAAATATATGGTTTTGTTGGGCACACTGAAATGGCCCGGCTCAAAGATGTACCAAATAGGGCATGGGCAGTGGATCCCCAAATGCCAAAGTTCAACATTGAAAAATGTGCATGCCCCAAATGTGGCCCTTTTGCCCCCAAACAGCCAGGCAAAATCATTCATGTGAGGTATCGCTGTACTCAGGAGATGTTGCTGAACACATATTGGGGTGTTTTATGATAGTGACATATACCAGAACCTGTTTATTCATACCTGAAGTAAAATGTGTGTGAAAAAACAAATGCAAAAAAATTACTACCATAAAGTTTGACAAAGGCTGATGGTAGAATAAGTGCTTGGAAAGGGTTAAAATACTAGCATTTGGAATACCCTGGGCTGCCTATTTTTCAAACATATATGACTTGATGGGGTAAATTGCATTGGCCGGCTTCAAAGATACCCGAAATGGCACATGGGGGGAAGAATTACCAGATTTGGAAAAAATGGCTTTGAAATAGCAAAACGCTACCTGTACTTATTGCCCCATAATGTGTAGAAAAAAGCAAAAAAACATAAAAACATTGGGTATTTCTAAACTCAGGACAAATAGTAGAATCTATTTAGCAGGTTTTTTTATTACCTTTTATAGATGAGTAAAAGATTTTTCAACTAAAAGTTAGAAACAGTCATTTTTTCTAAATGTTTCACCATATTTTATGCTTTTTTTAATAGTAAATAATATGATACAATCAAAACAATCATCTAAAGAAAGCCCTTCTTGTCCTGAAAAAAAAACAATATGTAATGTGTGTGGGTTCAGTAAACGGGAAAGAAGAAAATTACAGCTAAACACGAGCAGCGCAGAAATGTTAAAACGGCCATTGTCACGAAGGGTACAAAAAGTAAAATCAGCCTTTGTCACGAAGGGGTTAAAACATATTTTTAATGATAAAAATGTGTTGATAGTCCCCTCCCAACTCCAGACTACACGATACCCCTTTCATCCACAAGTATTATTGAGTTGGTGTGATAACCACAAGTATTTTCCCAGTGAAGCAAACCTTGTCCTACATCCCTATTGATCAATTTCATAGTTTTGGGGTTCCCATTCCTAATAGGATTTTACTAGAAATCCCAAAAGACTTGGATGCACAATACTCCATTGTATATTGACATATATTGCTATTTCCTCTATAATCCGTGTTTCGTTTAATGTAGCTGCGTTACTTTTAGAAAATACTGACAACAAACTTGATGCTTATGTTTTATCCATATTATTCACTGTAGTTAACTTTTTATTGTGCTGTTATACCAAGTAAATGGCTGTACTAATGTAAAACTAGTTAAGCTCTAGATTCTCTCACTATTTTCTTAAGAACATTTCCTGTATGTATTCTTTGCCTTCCGTGTTTTTTCCCTTTTTTCTCTACTTCTTTCCTCTTGCTCTAGGAAAATACGCTTTTGAAACAGAAAGTAGACTCTCTAACCAGGGAGGTCTATGACCTGCAAGAGACTGTTAATTGGAAGGATAAAAAAATTGGGGTAGGAACAATTGTGAATAGAAAGCAGTGCATGGTTTGCAAGGAACAGACCAATAATAAGGAACATCTAGTCAACTGCGTTTTCATTTATATATTTACCTATTTTGATTATATGCAAATGTCTGCATGCTGCAATTCTGTGATGTTTTTGGTATTAACTGCTGCCCCAAAGCGGCAGCACAGCTGTTTCACCTAACTTTGTGGCTTTGAGGTACTTAAGACTGAATAGTGCTGCATCAGACCCATTGAGTCTACTGTTCAAGTCAGAGTACAGATTACAAAACAGAGAGCATAAAAGGGTCTTGCACTTTGTTTAAAAATCCTCTAAAAGCTTGTGAATGATTTACAGCCAACCCTTTTAATTGTAGGCAGTGATACCTTAGAAAAAGACAACTAATATATATGTGTGTGTGTGTGTGTATATATATATATATATATATATATATATATATATATATATATATATATATATATTAGGGCTGCAACTAACGATTATTTTAATAATCGATTAGTTGGCCGATTTTATTTTTTCGATTAATCGGATAAAAAAATGCAATTTTTTTTAATTTAAAATAATGTAATAAAAACGTACAATTTACACTTTCATCTCTTTATTGCAATGGCCTCTCTCTATTCACCTTCTTATTTTACAGCGTAAGTGAAGGACAGTAACGGAGGCTGTCTGTGCGATGCAGACCCCTACCGGCTGACAGAGAGGATGATCCTCTGCAGGAGACCTCGATTCTCTGTCAGCCGGTGGGGGTCTGCATCGCACAGACAGCCTCCGTTACTGCCCTTCACTTACGCTGAGGCTTCTATGAAGCTGCAGTGAAAGTGCCTGTCAGCAACGGAGGTTCACAAAATACCAGGGAGTCGGGAGAGAGGCAGAGCAGTGTATGGGAGGGGGGAGGAGTCAGAGGGGTGTATGGGAGGGGGGAGAGAGACGGAAGTGAGAGATTTTTGTAATCGATAAAAATCGATTCGACTAATCGATAATGAAAATCGTCGATAGTTGATTCAGCCCTGATATATATATATATATATATATATATATATATATATATATATATATATATATATATATATATATATATACCGTATTTGCTCGATTATAAGACGACCCCGATTATAAGACAACCCCCCAAAATCAAAATATTAATTTAGGAAAAAAACAAAAAGCCTGAATATAAGACGACCCTATAGGAAAAAAAGTTTTACCAGTAAATATTAATTCATGTAAATATATTTTTCAAATTTCCTTTTATTTGCCAACCTGCCCCCCCCCAGTTATGCCACTCTGCCCCCAGAAATGCTTTATACCCCCCCTATTTGCCACTCTGCCCCATGATATGCCTTATACCCCTATATGCCACTCTGGCATATAGGGGGTTAAAAGGCATATCATGGGGCTGAGTGGCATATAGGGGGTTAAAATGCATTTCTGGAGGTATATATGCATATCATGGGGCTGAGTGGCATATAGGGGGTTAAAATGCATTTCTGGAGGTCCAGAAATGCATTTTAACCCCCTATATACCACTCAGCCCCATGATATGCCTTTTAACCCAGCATGTACTGGCTGCCTTGGCTTGATAGGAGTGTGATTGCTGCTAACAGCAATCACACTCCTATCAAGCCAAGGCAGCCAGTACATGCTGGAACCTGGGGATGATAGTAGTGGGATTACAGCCTCCCTATGCCATGCTACAACCCCCACCCCCCTTACACACCTATGCTATCACACACAAACACACATTCACAAACATTTAAATACTCATTCATTCCATTAATCACACATACTTCACACATTAATCACACATACTTACCCAAAAACCCTCCCCCACCCCCTTACCTGAACTGCAGATCTCTCACTCGAAGACTTCTGCAGGGGACCGGCTGTACCAGCAACTTCTCTGGCCCCACCCCCAGAGGAGGGAGGGGGAGATAGAGTTCTGTGAGGAAGCTACAAGCTTCCTGTCCTCCTGCTTCTAACGGAAGAGACGCTGCTCGCGACCGGTAAGCAGCATGGCCCCAGCCATTTTTTTGGGGTCTGATTAGAAGACGACCCCGATTATAAGACGAGGGGTATTTTTCAGAGCATTTGCTCTGGGAAAAACCTCGTCTTATAATCGAGCAAATACGGTATATATATATAATCTATGACGCACTCTCAAAGGATGGTCAGCACTCCAGGTCTTTCAGTTAAGAACTTCTCTTTATTCAAACTAAGTCAAGTCGACGTTTCAGTCATTGCTGACTTTCATCAGGACATACATTTGAAATAAAACAAACACATATTTATAATTAAATAGCAAGAGAACTCGCCAACCTGAAGTGAGTGGGTGTGTGCCGAAATCGGCGTGTCAATGCCGTTAGTGCGCATGTGTGTGATAATACCGCACATACCCGGAAGTGCAGTGTAGCATTATTGTGTTCCGGTTACTATAGTAACACGGTCTATTCAGTTTGTGCACAATCGGTAATGTTTTAAAGTGATCAGAAATGTGAAATATGTTCTAAGGCTCCTAAGAGCTCATTGTATTAAATTTAAAGTGCTTTAATGTGCAAACATGATCGGGGATATTAAATATATCTACAATGTGCAGTGTAGTAAATATAAGTCTATTTGCTAGACATACTATCAAAGAGTACTGATAATGTGCAGTGAAATGTGCAAACTGCAAATAATGCAAATAGCAAATGTGCAAAATTAAAACTAGTCCAAAATTTAAAGTGACAGTACAAGTATGTTCCCAGGTGTTAACCCGTAACATAAACACTATATACCGTATTTGCTCGATTATAAGACGACCCTGATTATAAGACGACCCCCCAAAATCTGAATATTAACTTAGGAAAAAAAGAAAAAGCCTGAATATAAGACGACCCTAAAGGAAAAAAAGTTTTACCAGTAAATGTTAATTCATGTAAACTATTTTTTTTAATAAAAGCTATGATTGAGAAAAATATATTTTTTTTGTTTTTATTTCTTGTATTTTCCAACCTGTCCCCCAGTTACGCACATCTGCCCCCAGGCTTGCCACACCAATATGGCACTGTGGCCCATGATATGCCTTTTAACCCTCTATATGCCACTGTGCCCCATGGTATGCCTTTTGACCCCCTATGTGCCACTCTGCCTCCAGAAATGCCTTATACCCCTATATCCCATTCTGGCATTTAGGGGGTTAAAATGCATATTATGGGGCAGAGTGGCATATAGGGAGGTATAAGGCATTCCAGGAGGCAGAGTGGCATTAAGGGAGTTAAAAGGCATTATATAGAGCACTCTGCCTCCAGAAATGCCTTATACCCCTATATGCCACTCTGGCATTTAGGGGGTTAAAAGGCATATTATGGGTCAGAGTGGGATATAGGGAGGTATAAGGCATTTCAGGAGGCAGAGTGCACTATTAAATGCCCCCTTAACGCCACTCTGCCTCCTGAAATGCCTTATACCTCCCTATATGCCACTCTGCCCCATAATATGCCTTTTAACCCCCTAAGTGCCAGAGTGGCATATAGGGGTGTAAGGCATTCCAGAAATGCCCTACACACACACACACACACACACACACACACACACACACACACACACACACACACACACACACACACACACACACACACACGTGCTTCCAATTTCCTGCTGTATTGCCGGGGCAGCGGGTTGACGTCTCATTCCGCGGCAGCCGGAAGGAGGTGGAGTCGGCAGCGGGGGTTTGTATGCGTCCGTCGCAAATACCTTCCCCGGCTGTCAGAGATCAGGAACTCTTGAACTCTGATCTCTGACAGTCGGGGAAGGTATTTGCGACGGACGCATACAAACCCCCGCTGCCAACTTCACCTCCGGAAGCACCGGTAAGTGTGTGTGTGTGTGTGGGGGGGCGACGACAGGAGGATCCAGGTCCCCTGCAGCGGTGCGGGGGATCTGGATCTTAGTCTCCTAATCAGACCTCTATTTGAGGTCTGATTAGAAGACGACCCCGATTATAAGACGAGGGGTATTTTTAAGAGCATTTGCTCTGAAAAAAACCTCGTCTTATAATCGAGCAAATACGGTACTATTATTATTAAAATACATAAATCACATTAAAAACCATGCATGTCTGTAGATGCAGCACTAAAAGGTGCCTGCAAATGCATCATGCAATACCAACTCACTTTAAATCACCATTGGTTATTATTATTATTATTATTATTTTTAAATGGACAAACCAGTGGAATTTCAATCTACCAAAGTCCCTAATTCAAATATGCATAAATATAAGGGATGTTTAATAATTTGATGTGTCCATTATTAACAATTGAACATAGTTCCTTATTCGTGTATATATCTAAATTCAACATAAAGACACTATAATACACAATTTAACTCAGGATACCTGGGTATCTATTGTCTAATATAGTACCAGATACCATAATTAGACCAAGCAAATGTCTACTAGCACCAGGCTTCGAATATTTGGAATGGTGTGCAATGGACTTTGTGAGTAATATATATATAATACACCCACACATGCATTATGGCTTCTAAGTTTAATACAAATGTTTATACTTTAGTTAATATTCCCCAGATATTGACTCTACAATGTAGATTGATGAAACAAACCCTTCTATTAGAGTTAGGATTTATAGCCATACTAATTTGTTGTATGAGAACAATACAAGTTGCAAAATAGCTTGTTCCTTTATTAGCATTGGTCTGTTTCTCACAAATGTATTTGAAAATGCATGCTTTTCTCACAGATATCCATTCTGTGATATGTGGTGTGTGCACTCTGTATACCCGGTGTGCTTCCATAAAAGCCTTTTGCACTTGCATATAGTTACTCAGTGCCTGAGGAAATGATGTTGAATATAGTGAGACACACAATTCTCCCCAGAGCCATTGCAAGAAAATGTACTATAGCACCAGCGAAGATAGTTTTGATTGTCTTATGTCATTGTCCTATTTTGAAGTGTGCCTTGCCATTTAGAATAAGGATAATTAAATTACAGGTGTTCCCATTATTTTTAGGATTAGTACCAAATAAATAAAGTAGATGGGAATCATGTTTATTTAGGAGAAATAAACATAGAATTTGACAGCAGATAAAAAAAAATAATTGACTCATTTAGTCTGGCCATTTTAACTTATATCAAGACAAAAACCCAAATCAGGGTTCATGTTAATATCAGTTATTTTTTTTCTGCATGAACTGTATACTCAAACCCAGGGCCAGAGCTTCTACAGCTACTTTAAGTACCTACGAACTTGTAAGTGAACACATTTCTTTATTCCGTGGCAAAAAGCCTTCAGATGAAAGTATTTTCTTTACAGGTATCCCATATAAGTGCACTTTCAGACTCTCTGTACCTTCACATTGTTAAACCTTTCCCTTGAAATTTACTTGTTCTGTCCTTGCTTTTTTCCTTTCCTTCTTACTGTCCTCCCTGTCATTGCTGTTGCTCTGGTTAATTGCCTGCATGCAGGCACTAGAGAGGCAGAAAGAGTACTTTGACTGCATTAGGAATGAGCGGGACGAGCTGAGAAATGAGTTGACTGATATGAAAGGAAAATCAAAGGTAGGCAAGGTATGGGACCAACTGACTGCACTAATTTTTATTGAGTGTTTATGCTGTTTATAATTTTGAATTTCCATGAAAGCCCAAAGGGTTCTCCATACCATTTGTCAGTGTACAGGAGATACTGAATTTAAAATAAGTATATTGCTTGTTACATTTTTTTCCTGTTGACAATGTAAATATCTGTGAACGTTTACGTGAGGTACAATTTCATTCTAAATAACTAGTGCTGCAAAACTGAACTGAAATGCAGCTTGTTGCTTCTAATGACAAAGCAGCATCAACATCTATTTCTCTTTAGAAATGTGGGCATTGCTTGCTCATACAAGATCTAGCAGCTTCAACCATGTTGTAAATACCTTTATCACAAATATATATCATGTCCACAACTTACAAACACACTCTATACCCATAAAAATATCACACACACACCTCAATCGCATGCTATTACTGTTGTGTGTGTTGTATTTTTTAATCTGTCAAGAAAAGTAGATATAATCTTTAGTTGAAAATTGAAGAAGAGTCCTTGTGTAACTTTACAGCTTTTTCATGGTGGCCCAATAAGAGATATCAGCTGCAACTAAAAAATCTATTAATATATGGAAACTATTTGTAGTACATTGAAAGGGTCTGTTTACTAAAGGGATAGCTTTCAAAAGAGTTTAGTTTCAAGTCCTTCACTTCATTATTCACAAGGAAGAGCCAACAATCAGAAGTTTATCCAGCAAGAAGAGCTGAGCTGGCACTGTATGATGCATGGTTCAGCCTGTAAGCAAACTTTGAGTTTCTATTTGATGCTTTATACTGCAACGTCTTTGTGCTGCAGAAGCTCACTGGGGTTGGTTCTTCATAATGTGAAGTGAGGGAGTTAAAACCCTCCTGCCAGCTCTCAGTTTAGTGACTAAATACTAAAATGTTCATCTCCCCATATGTCCTTTTGTTAATAAATTTGGGACATAAACTATATTAGTCCTACCTGACAGTGCACCTGTTTACAAGCTTTAGTTTCCTGAGACAAATAAACTGCTCTCTTGGAAATGAAATATTTCTTTTTTTTTTTTCTTTTTTTTTATTACAGAAACATGGCTTAGTCATTATTCCAGATGGTAATGGTACACCCAACGGTGACATAAACCATGAACCAGTGGTTGGTGCCATAACTGTGGTGTCCCAGGAAGCAGCCCAGGTATTGGAATCTGCAGGGGAAGGCCCACTTGGTAAGTAAAAATTAAAACCGCACACATTAACATTAATTGCATACAGATAATAGAATGATTTAAATGGTTATCCATGCTTAGTTTCTAAATTATTAAAACCTCAGTTGATGTGTGTATAAAATAACTGTACAAAGTAAAATGATTGCATCTATATAGTGTGCTGAGCCATAATGCTTGAAACTGTAATCATTTAATTGGAGAGTTCCACCATTTTGTTGACCTGTGCTGCAACCTTTGTTTTGTGTGTGTTTTTTTTATTCTTTCATGGGATGTGACATTAAGCTAAACAAGACCTATAATGCGTGTCTATTGTAAATGTTCCCTTACATTTATAGTAAAAGGCAGGTTCCTTCTTTGCTTTCTTCAGCAGATGATTACAATTTGTGGGTACCACAGGAATGTTTCATAGCCCGTGCCTCCACTTCCAGTTGCATAATTAATGTTCTATATCTGTTCCGTGGAATGAGAATTGTATGTCATTTATGTTATATTTAGATTCAAGAGCAAACCACTGTCATAAGTACTGTTTTACACTGTTAGTACTAACACAGCAGACACTATTATTTTGTAAGGAGATCTTAAATACTTAAACAAAAAAGAAGTGATAAAAGGACTACTTGGCTAAAAGAGTGAGTAACAGAAAAGTCCTCAAAGTTAAGAAATACAACAAAAAGAATATATACAAAACCAAATACAAAATGAGGATTCTTCAATACAGCTCCAGGGTGCTGCTCTTCTGTGAAGTGTGCTCCTCATTTCTCTTGTCCAAATGCACAAATAAAATCAATGCAATATATAAAATGCCTACTTACAAACATGCAAAGATATACAAGATAAAATAGCACATTCCAGGGCTTACGAAAAATAAAGCTCAATGCTCCACAGTCAAATGTACAAAAATCTAGTCCATGGGATAATGTGAATACATCAAGAGAAGGGGTAAATAAAACCGGATAGTGTTGCAATAACCCAAATCTTATGTGTTTCATAGGCCAATGTCTACTTCCTTGGAGATAAAAATGGCACGTAATGAGTGGGATACATTTAAATATATATATATATATGTGCTGTAGCTGAATCCAATCTCAAACAGCCAATAAGTACTTTTAGGAATGACTTACTCAGGTGCATTCATTATTAATGTGCACTTTTTGTTGTAACCCGCCCCTTGTGCTCATTTATAAAATAAATAGTGAAGGAGATGAGCTAAGCAAACGGCTAGTAAGAAAAGAGAAAGGGCGGTCTAGATGGCTGTAAACCATTTCCGCTGTGCAATATCTCTGTGCTAAAAAAGTAACATGTCCAAAAAATCTAAACAATAAAAACAAAAGCTAGGATGTAAACGGGCAAAGCACATTATTTATCAGCATCATGAAATAAGATGTTACAATAAACAATATGAATTAGTGTAATGGCAATATTGTGATAACAGAACATGTAGATAAAGACCTAAATTAATGTATGCAACATTGACGTGAACATAAGTTCCAGAAACCTTGTTCTCAAAGGGCTATACTCTACAGGTTCTGCTAACATATCTTATAACACGTTTACATGCAATACACCACATAGTCTGTGTTGCAAGTAAAATATGACCTTGTATGATCATCCTTGCCTGCAACTAATGTAATTCTATGTTGAATATGTCTACAAGTAACACACTTACTTCTATAGTGTATAGCACACAAAGCCTTTTAAGATTTGTATGCATTTGTACAATCACATTTTTTGACTGACCACGTGTATGAAACCATTGAAAAAAGTAAGGGTTTGAGAAGAGACACTCCATTTTTCTGTTTTATGCGACTTAAGGTGCATTACGATGGAACAGTTATTTTATACACACAACATTACTATGTACTTTAAACAAACAAGCGTGAATGGGAACTGAGGTTTTAAACTGGCCATTAATACGCATCAAAAATCTTAAGCATTATTCACAATGCAAAAGCTACACACATTTGATTTAAGTTTCATAACATTTCCCTTTATCTGTATGTAAAGGAAAATTGTCTAAAATGTTTATTGTTTTTTTTTAAATATAAATTTCATTTTTTTTAATTGAACAGCGTATAAGTGACACAGACACAGAGCATTGTTGAATAGGTCTAAATTAATCTGTGGAATCACAATTCCTTGTTAAATTTGAATCTAGTTTTTTTTATATGATCTAACTTTTGAGAATTTCATGTCTTATATGTTGTATATACTGTATTGGCCCGAATATAGGCCGCACCCCCCTTAAGGTCTTTAAAGTGGGGGTGCGGTCTATATTCGGGGTTTAGCGCAGGGATGCCCAGTTCGTGGCACCCGACGCACAGGACATGCAGTTCCGGGCACCGGGCAGGTGTGTGTGTGTGTTTTTTTTCTTTTCGTTTTCATTTATCCTTGCTGCAGGGTTAGGATCCAGATCCCCCGCAGCGCTGCAGGCGATCTGGATCCTCCTCTCCGGCAGCCATGGACGTCTGCGCAATGCACTTAGACAGCCTCGGCTGCTGGCACTTCCACCAGGGCTCCTTCCGTCATAGAAGCCCAGGCGAAAGTGCACGCATCGTGTAGATGTCCACTGGCCGACCCCACTAGACACCAGGGAGTCTGGGCATGCATTGGTAAGTCGAGGTGGGGGGAGTGGTATTTCAGGGGGCAGATTGGCATTTGGGGGGGGGCAGAGTGGCACTTCTAGGGGACATAAAGCATATCTAGGGGGCATAAAGCATATCAGGGGTTATAAAGCATATAAGTGGCATATCTGGGGGGCAGAGTGGCATATCAGGGGGCAGAGGGGAATATCTATAAGGTGCATTATGAATTAATGGGGACCTTAAAAAGGCTATTGGGTTTTCAGTTCTGTGCAGTGGCTTAAATGCATCTGACAGGCCATGCAACTTTTTTTTAATTGAGAAATTCAAGTAGACCTACAGATATAATGTCTGTATATTAATATGCATTTCAGTTTGTTATTGGTAAATTAAAATTAAATTCGAAGAATAAGTTTTAAAAACTCAGTTTATGATTATTACTTTGCAGTTCAAATTCTGTAAAGAATATTAATTTAGGAAAAAAGTCTGAATATAAGACTACCCTATAGGAAAAATGTTTTTACTAGTAAATGCAAACAATTTTTCATATTTAATAAAAACTGATTGAGAATTTTGTTTATTTGCCAACCTGCCCCACGGCTTGCTACTCTGCCCCCAGATATGCCCTATACCTGCCTATATGCCACTCTGCCTCCATAATATGCCTTTTAACCCCCATTATGTTACTCTTCCCCTCCCCAGAAATCCCTTTTAACCCCCTATATGCCAATCTGCCTACAGGAATGCCTTATATCCCCCCCATATGCCACCCCCGCCCCCGCATTACCAATGCTTCCCCAGGCTTGTTACTCGTATTTCTGACTCCCTGGTGTCTAGTGGGGGCAGCTGGTGGGCATCTGAGCAATGCTCGTAGAGAACCTCTGCTGCCCATTACTTCCGCGGGGGCTTCTATGACGGCGCACCGGCGTGATGTGACTGGTGCTCAGTCATAGAAGCCCCCAGAAGAAGTGCCGGCAGCAGTGGAGGTTACCAGAGAGGAGGATCCAGGTCCCCTGCAGCGATGCGGGGATCTGGATCTTAGACTTATAGTCAGACCTCTATTTAAGGTCTGATTATAAGACGACCTCAAATATAAGACGAGGGGTTTTTTTCAGAGCATTTGCTCTGAAAAAAACCTTGTCTTATAATCGTGCATTATTACCGTATCTGCTCATTTATAAGACACCTGTAATTATAATACAACCCCAAAATTTGAATATTTAATAAAAACTATGATTGAGAAAAATACATTTCTTGTTTTTATTTCCTTTTATTTGCCAGTCTGCCCCAGGCTTGCTACTCTGCCCCCCAGATATGCCCTATACCCCATTATATGCCACTGCCCTCAAATGCCTTATACCCCCTAATGCCACTCTTCCCCCCCAGAAATGGCTTATACAACTATATGCCACTCTGCCTCCCTGATGTGCCACTAAGCCCCTCAGATATTACTTATACCCCCTATATGCCACTCTGACCCCAGATATGCTTTATACCCCATTATATGCCACTCTGCCTCCCTAATATGTCTTATTCCCCCAGACTAAACCAGTGCATCCCAAGACTTGTCCCCTGTGCTTCAGACTCCCTGGTGTCTAGTGGGTGCAGCCGGTGGATGTCTGCGCTGTGCACGCAGACAACGTCTGCTTCTGCCCAGCATTTCCACTGGGGCTTCTATGATGTAGCACTGGAAAGTCAGGTCATGCCATGCTGGCGCTTGGTCATAGAAGCCCCAGATGAAGTGCCGGCATCAGCAGATCTGGATCTTAGTCTTGTAGTCAGATCTCCTATTTAAGGTCCTGATTTTAAGACAACCTCGAATATAAGACAAGGGGTATTTTTATGTATTTGAGTATTTGCTCTGGAAAAAAAACCTTGTCTTATATTCGAGCAAATACGGTATATAATGTATTTTTGTAATCCCATCATAGAATAGATGTATGCTTAAGTTCATCTGACTGCTCTTTTTTGTGTTTGTCTATCTTAGATGTGAGGCTACGAAAACTGGCTGAGGAAAAGGATGAGTTGGTGTCCCAGGTAAACACTATACACTTCTCAGTTTGCACTGTGTAATTTATTTTTACTGTGTAAAAACATGTATTTTTGAGAAATACATACATTATATAAACTTTGACATTTTGCCATCTTCCTGCCATGGAAAGGCTGTTCGTGGTCACTTTAAGTTCTGAGAGCATATCACATAAAAAGTGCTTCGTGAATCTGATATATTTGGCTTTAACCCCTTAAGGACCAGGCTGTTTTTTACTTTTTTTACCCTTTGCGACTGAGGCTGTTTTAACGCTTTTGCGGTGCTCGTGTTTAGATGTAATTTTCTCCTCACTCATTTAGTGTACCCACACAAGTTATATATTGTTTTTTCAGGACAAGAAGGGCTTTCTTCAGATACCATTTTGATCATATTACCTAATTTCCTATAATAAAATATGATCATATGATGATAAAAATCTTTTACTCATTCAAAAAAGCTAATGAAAAAGCCTGCTAAATAGATTCTACTATTTGTCCTGAGTTTAGAAATACCCAATGTTTTTATGTTTCTTTGCTTTTTTCTGCAAGTTATTGTGCAATAAGTACAAGTAGCGTTTTGCTAATTCAAAACCATTTTTTTCCCCAAATCTGGTCATTCTGCCCCATGTGCTATTTCGGGTATCTTTGAAGCTGGCCAATGCAATTTACCCCATCAAACCATATATTTTTGAAAACTAGACACCCCAAGGTATTTCAAATCCTAGTATTTTAACCCTTTCCATGCATTAGTTTGTGGTAGTAATTTGTTTTGTGTTTTTTTTCACACAAATTGTACTTCAGGTATAAATTTATAGCTCCAGGTATACATCACTATCAAACAGCACCCCAATATGTGTTCAGCAGCATCTTCCGAGTACAGTGATACCACCCAGTTTTGTCTGGTGTTTGGGGGCTAAAAGGCAACATTTGGGAAATGCCCCCTTTAGTCAGTCTGTGCCTATGCCCTAACTTTGAGCCCGGCCACTCTGATTTACCCCATCAAACCATTTTTTTTTTTTTTTAATTAAAAACCCCTTCGGTATTTGAAATACTTTTTTTCCATGTCAAGATTTTTGGGAAGATACAACGCTAATTTTAGCACTTGCTCATAAACCAAGTCATTTCAGCGACATCATTGATCGCCTCCTAAACTCTATTGTATGGCGGATGTTGACACACCGGGGAGGGGCCAGAAAGTTTAAGCGAAGAAAGTGATCGCAGATCACTTTCTAAGCTTGTTTAATGAATGCCAGGCATGTCATTGGTTGTCACCTGACCGTTTTTGTGTGACGTGCTTGGAGTTCATTTGAAACTCAATTACCTAGTTGGGTTGAGTTGTTGCTGTAAAGTTTCTTCAGTATGGAAAAAGAGGCTTCATAGATACGAATTAACAATGTGTTTATAAAATCATATTAAATATAACATTTGAAGAAAGGCTCCTGTTACTATCGCCATAGTTGTGATAGCTGTAAAACAACTATTCCCCATTAATTGTTTTTATTGTAATTGCATAAGTTGTATTTTATAATACATTCCATGTGTGGCTATCATTTTCCCCCTATACTTACACCAGAGGTTACATTTTGTTTCCATTAGGTAATTTGAAGAAACTAACTCATTCAGTTTTGCATAGTGTATGGGCATGCAGAGGTACACAACAACTACAAATATCTCCTGAGCAATACATTGGCTAATGATTTGAAAAGCACAGTTACAAAGAAATTTGTTTTTATTGTGCATTTTAACATTGTTGAATTTATTTTTTAGCCACAATTGATTTTTTTTACTCTTGTATTCTTTCATTATTAAAGATCAGAAAGCTGAAGATGCAACTAGACGAGGAGCGCCAGAAAAACAACAAGAGTAATACTACAACAACTGATCCGGCAGGCCTGGAGAATGGGTCTGACCTGCAACTAATTGAAATGCAGAGTATGTTTGTCTATTAAGACTTCATTATGAGCACATAGAATAATCAAATTGTAAGAAATTTACACTACTCAAGTAAATACCCTTTTGTTATCAGAAATGCCCAAAGGAATTGAAAATGCCCATTGTGTTTTAATAATGTGGGTAAGATGTGCATTGTAGAAAAAAAAGAGAGAAAAAAGTAAATTGTTTTGGTTCGCATAGTATAAAACCCAGCCGCAATTATACCTAACCAGTACAAGCCCAGCGGCACCCCCCACTGCACTCAATGGAACTTAATAGGTACAGTAACTGATACTTATTAATGGATATTCTTGTTTAAGACAACAGTGCAAATATTTTTTTTTTTTAGGAGATGCAAATAGACAGATTAGCGAATACAAATTTAAACTTTCCAAAGCAGAGCAAGATATAACAACGTTGGAGCAAAATGTAAGTAACTTCAATGTCTTTCCAAAATCCGCCCCAGGAAATCAAGATTGTAAGCTTGCGAGCAGGGCCCTCTTCATCTAATTTATCGGTTTGTCTTAGTCTGTCAATTCTAGTTTTGTCATACCCCTTGAATGCTGCGTAAATTGTTGGCTCTATATAAATAAGATAATAATAATAACGTCTTTGGAGCTGCATAGTTTTGAGAAAACACAATTATGTATTTTAAGTCACTAACTGCAATTCGTATAGATTTTCTGTATGGTTAGTAGCTGTAAGAATGTAACTGCCTTCTGCTTTCCCCTCTTGACTGCAAATATATGTTTGACTGCCAGTTGGATAAAAATCCATGATACATTGAGCAGGGCCTAAATGTACAAAGCATAATGACAAGTCTGCCTATATGGTGGGAGATTCCAACCCAATATTGATTAAAGGCTCCTTCTGGGAAATCTCCCAACTAAACCATTTGCTACTGCTAAGAGGGGTGCTTGTTTCTACTGTGTGCAGACTGGGTTTCTGTGTGCAGACCCTTTTATATTAGGTGGTTGTCTATAGCTTTTGCCTCACCAAGGCACCAAAATTTGGTGCGCTATGGCTAATATTTGTAAAACACTAAACAAAAAAAACACCAACTAGTATGTGCAGCTTCATACAGGATTTACAGACTACAATACATGTTTCTCTGCAGAAAAATAATTATAAATGTTTGAATATTAAAGTAGTATTTGCCCTTAGGAGACCACTGTTGCTTCAGCTCAAAAGAATCACCTATGATAAACTCTGATCTATTTTATTTTAAAACTGTGCTAGTTTTAAGAGAGGATTAAGGCGAATGCTCGATAATTAAAATATTCATTTCAAATAATAAAGCTCAATCTCACTTAGGTACTAAGGCTTGAAGGACAAGTTGTCCGATATAAAAGTGCAGCAGAAAATGCTGAAAAAGTTGAAGATGAACTAAAAGCAGAAAAGAGAAGAATTCAAAGAGAGGTATTGTAAAAACTGCAGCTTTTTATAACCATGTCATGAAAATTTCAAAAGGATAGTGTTTTTCTTTCTTTCTTTTTTAATATGAAAATGTAATCAAAACTACATTAGCACTTCTGAAAGAGCCACCTTATATTGCTGGGATTTTTCAAGGTGTGATCCATCCTTACATTCAAAAAAAAAAAAAAAAAAAAGAGAGTCCACACAATTGGAGTGAGTAGGGTGCAGTTGGGTTTACTGTGTCATCAGAAGGGGAATGGAAAATGTCATGGAGCTAATCATGAGTTACTTAAAAGACAACTGGAACTTTCTAGATTGTTGTCATATATCTCTTACTATCAACATATTAATAGTGTGTTTTTTAGGCATTATCTTTAATAATAATCTATTTTAAATGTTATGGTGTTTGATCTGCAATCTTCCAGCAATATTACATTTTAACCAAATGCCTTGTGCTATATTTGTGAAGATGGTAAGAAAAAAATGCTCATGCATTGGTCTACTTGAACAATGCAGGTAGAATCCAGTAAGTATGTTACATCTGTACATTGGGGTAGATATCAAGTCCAACAAAGGTACTACCAGGCATTAACATATCCAAATATAACCAAAGTATTTCTTGTTTTCAACAGCTCCGAACAGCCTTAGACAAAATGGAGGAAATGGAAATGACAAATAGCCATTTAGTGAAAAGGTTAGAGAAGATGAAGGCCAACAGGACTGCACTTCTGTCACAGCAGTAATAAAAGGATGAAATACAACTAAATGCACTGCTCCTTATGACAACACACCCTTATATTGTCTTACTATGGATATTCTTGTTGGCTCAACTGGAGCAAATGTTGCCTTGGCCTTCCAGGGCCCTAGCTACAAAATAACATAATTTTTAATTTATGAGAGAATGACAAAACTGGCATGGAATATGCCAAACCGTGGTGATTTCTCTTTTCAAGACACTGATTCGGGTAAATTTACGAATTTGAAAGCAACACGCTGGATTGCTGGTTTTTGAAAAATCTTTTTTTCCCCCTCACAATATTATAATTAAATTTACTCACACGCCCTACTCCTGCCTGCTGCTTACATATGCAGGTGAAGAAAAACTACTGCATAAAGAGGAGGATATTTTACAACAACCCCATCAACGATACCTATCCGACGCTGTGCAAAACATGAGACTTAACGCCTTCCTTGCCAGAGAATTAAAGGAAGAGAAGCAAGCAGCAGCAACAATTTCTTTGTTGCCAAATTTAGAGTCAGACTTAATTTTCTTTTAACTGAGATCTCAAGCACATCTGTAGTGCAATGGGGAAAAGGGGTTTAGAAAAAGCCAAGTGCCTTCTTCCTCTTCACAGTAATTTCATCTTTAATGCTGTTAAACTGTCTAAGGATCTTAAATCAACCTGTGCTAACGTTTATACTTTGGAACATTACAATTTTGGAGGGGGATGTGCATTCATTAAACTTTATACATTTTGAACAAAATACATTTTGTAAAAAAAAAAAAAAAAAAAGATTTTTTTTTTAATTTGTATAAGAAATGTTTAACAAAAGACTTGGACTGTATATACATCTTGCTTTTATTGCATGGGTGATGGCACAGCTGGATGATAGTATTTTAATAAGATTAATTAGCTTTCGGTAAGAGAAGAAACCACAGATATGGCTGAGATTTTGCTGTACATTGTAAAATTGTATTATCTGCTTCGGTGCAAGTGGAGACCTCAAACTTAAGAGTATTGATGAGGCACCTATTAAATCGACACTTTAATGGCCACGTCTTTGGAGTTTTTTTTTATTTCAGGTAAATGAACAGTCATAGAAGCACAAGCCCTTAAACGTTACTTGGTCCTTGGTCTTTTTTTGGAGAACGGCAGCAAATTCTGTGAGATTTTTTTCTTTTTGTTTTGGATAAATGCGTATTAAAGTATTAACAGAATATGCATCCTTCTGTAGTAAGAGTGTAATGGACATTAGACTATCCTTTTAAGGATAGCCATACGTATGCATAGATTAATTCCCTAGTGTGGCCACTAGATATTTGTTTTGCCACTTTACACCAGCATCATAGTCCTTTATATGTGAGGATTTTTGCTGCAGCGTTCATTGTGTAGGTGGGGAATAGGCTGGGAATGTGTGTCAAGACAAGAGGCAGTTGGCAGGTAAGTGAAATAACAGTATTCCTCAGTGAACTTAGCACTCTGCAAGTATTTCTCTTATAACTCTTTTCAGGAATTTGCGATTTTCAGCCTATTTAGCAAAAAAACTAAATATTTTGCATTCTGTATCACAAATGCAATGCAACTGCTTTGCATATTTGATTTAAATAGAAATTAATCATTACCATAGTTACATCTTACCCATAAATCCTGACACCTGATTAATAGAGCAAGAACACTTGATAAGCTCACATACAGCACATCCCTCTAATATTGGTACCCTTGGTAAATATGAGCAAAGAATGCTGTAACCCTTTGAACCTTTCTTCAAAAATACACAAACATACCCTGTAGGACTGCAACTAAGGATTTGCAAATTTTTAGTTTATTTAAAATAAAAACGTATAATTTACATTAAGATGTGTCATTAACACTGACATAATAATTAAAGCTATATTTTAAAGGAACCCAAACACACTATTTATCAAACTAAGTTTTAATACCAAAAAAGTTATGCATATCTCACTCCCAGCTTGCAACTCTTCCCCAGAAATGCCTTATATCCTAAATGCCACTCTGTCCCCATATATGCCTTATACCTCCTATATACCAGAGATGCCACCATGCCCCCCAATATGCCGTATACCTCCTATATGCCACATACCCCATATATGCTACTGTGCCCTGATATGCCTTATACCCCCCCTATGTGCTACTGTGCCCCTCTGATATGCCTTATACCCTCAATATTCCACTGTGCCCCGATACGCCTTATACCCCCCTATATGCCACCATGCCCCCTGATATGCCTTACACCCCCGATATGCCACTGTGCCCCCTGATATGCCTTATAGCCCCTTTATGCCACCATGCCCCCCTGATATAAGAAAAAAACAGCGCTAAAATAGGTATAAAAATAGAGAAAGAGAATAGATTATACACAATACAATATAAATATATATATAAATATATGGATAATACAAACAATAAATCAAATATTACAGCAATCAAAAAATAAAAAAACACAAATGCACATAATTAATAGATCCCCACCAGGGGTTAATATATCAACAAAAGAAACACAGGGCAAATAAGCATAAAAATAATACTCCAGGCTTAGCTTACCCAGTGGTGCTTACTTGCCCCGTTTTTCTTCTGTTGATATATTAACCCCTTGGTGGGGCAGGTAGAAGTGAAGAGAAGTAGAGGAGGTTGCGCACATCGCGCACTAAAATCCAAATCCCCTGCAGCGCTGCAGGGTACCCGGGTCCTCTCCGGCAGTCGTGGGGGTCTGTGCGATGCGTGGTGACAGCCGTTTCTCCGCTCCACTTCCATTTGGGGCTTCCATGATGGAAGCCACATCGGAGGTCACATGACGGTGGCGTTCAGTAATAGAAGCCCCAGCGGAAGTGGAGGGGAGAAGCGGACTCAGGCAGAAGCGGAGGATGTCTGCGCGTTTTGCACAGACCCCCACCGGCTGACAGAGGAGAATACAGTTCCCCTGCAGCTCTGTGGGGGATCTGGATTCTAGTGTTATAATCCGATCTCTGAGGCCGGATTATGAAAGGAGAAGAGTTTTTTGTTATCGATTTGTTGTTGCAGCCCTAATACTCTGCTCTCATGGATATCAAACAATTACAAAGTTAGCACAGGTTTGTCAAAACAAAAAAAGTGAATTACCGTATTTGCTCGATTATAAGACGACCCCGATTATAAGACGACCCCCCAAAATCAAAATATTAATTTAGGAAAAAAACAAAAAGCCTGAATATAAGACGACCCTATAGGAAAAAAGTTTTACCAGTAAATATTAATTCATGTAAATTATTTTTTCATGTTTAATAAAAGCTATGATTGAGAAAAATATATTTTTTAAATTTCCTTTTATTTGCCAACCTGCCCCCCCAGTTATGCCACTCTGCCCCCAGAAATGCTTTATACCCCCCTATTTGCCACTCTGCCCCATGATATGCCTTATACCCCTATATGCCACTCTGGCATATAGGGGGTTAAAAGGCATATCATGGGGCTGAGTGGCATATAGGGGGTTAAAATGCATTTCTGGAGGTATATAGGCATATCATGGGGCTGAGTGGCATATAGGGGGTTAAAATGCATTTCTGGAGGTCCAGAAATGCATTTTAACCCCCTATATGCCACTCAGCCCCATGATATGCCTTTTATCCCAGCATGTACTGGCTGCCTTGGCTTGATAGGAGTGTGATTGCTGTTAGCAGTTTAATATATATATCAAACTGCTAACAGCAATCACACTCCTATCAAGCCAAGGCAGCCAGTACATGCTGGAACCTGGGGATGATAGTAGTGGGATTACAGCCTCCCTATGCCATGCTACAACCCCCACCCCCCTTACACATCCATGCTATCACACACAAACACATTTAAATACTCATTCATTCCATTAATCACACATACTTCACACATTAAACACACATTAATCACACATACTTACCCAAAAACCCTCCCCCACCCCCTTACCTGAACTGCAGATCTCTCACTCGAAGACTTCTGCAGGGGACCGGCTGTAGAGCAACTTCTCTGGCCCCGCCCCCAGAGGAGGGAGGGGGAGATAGAGCTCTGTGAGGACGCTGCAAGCTTCCTGTCCTCCTGCTTCTAACAGAAGAGACGCTGCTCGCGACCGGTAAGCAGCATGGCCCCAGCAGACATTTTTTGGGGGGTCTGAGAAGACGACCCCGATTATAAGACGAGGGGTATTTTTCAGAGCATTTGCTCTGGAAAAAACCTCGTCTTATAATCGAGCAAATACGGTATATATAATTGTACATTTGCAAACTTTCTGACCCCAAGACGCAACTAAATTCTGCAAGTCTCCAGCTGTGATCCTCTTCTCGTGGGTTGAGATACTATAGATAACGTTCTTTTCCAGGTTGATTCGTAACATTGCCAGTGGACTGAAACATCCTAATTATTGCCTTGATGGTGGAAATGGGAATTGTCAATGCTTTGTGTTATTTCCTTACAACCAATTCCCATTTCGAGCTGTATTCCTTAGTCTTACCCATTGTGAGAAATGACTAAAAGGAATGTTACTTAATATTTATACCTTGTGAAACAGGAAGTCATGGTTGAACAATTTCCTGTTTCTAGTCACCCAGATATACTAAAAAAAATTAAAATATATATTTTTTTCACATAGGGGTGCCAATAATTGTAATACTTAACATTTTTTGGGATAAACGTGCGTTGTGTTTAACGGAGTATTTTGCGCAAGTTTTTGAAGAAAAGATCAAAGTGTTAAACAATAGAGTTTACAGCATTCTTTGCATATTTATCAAATTAAAAGTCCCTTTTGCTTGTTTTATACCAATGTGGTTGTATTTTTTGTAAAGGTGCTTGTGACAGTTTTGTCACTGGGCTGCATTGATTAATTGGGTTTGTATATATGTAACAGAACTTACACACTTTGTATGTTTGAGAATTGTGCATAGTGATATACGTTTTCACCAATCCCAAGCAAAAAGATCTCCCATAGCACTAAAACTTTGTGTTGTGTTACTGCCATTTTCCTATAATGGCAAGTTTCTTCAGCAATATGAACTGAATTGAGAAGACTTTAACCCCTTAAGGACAAAGCCCGTACATGTACGGGCTGCCGTTAAATAGCTGCATCGCCACGATCGGCGGCTTTGCAGCATCCATGGAAGCCTCGCAAGTGAGGAGGAAAGCCCTCCCCAGAAGAAAAATGGCCGCCTCTGCACCGATCATCAAAGATCAGGGCGACGCCCGGCTAAAACAGCTTAGGAAGCGATCGGAATCGCTTCCTAAGCATAAACTGTGTTGCTGACATGCCTCGATAACACAACCCCCCTACCCTGATAGCCTTGTGATTGCGCCGAAGAAAAACCACAAGTGCCATCATGTAAATTACGTTGCCATCATTCACAAGATGGCATCAACAATAGAAAACTGAATGAGTTCACAGAGGGTCTATCCAGGTACTGCATCCAACCATGCAAGGTCAATGTGGTTGGGGGGGGGTAATATGGTAACATGTAAAAATCTCCACTGTCACCAAAAAAAAGTTTTTAATAAGCAAGTCCTACAATTCTTTATCTTCACAAAAATTCCCGCATGGAAAGAGTTGAAATATTGGCATTATAAATGCCCATAGGGTGTCTAGTTTCAAAAAAACGTATGAGTTGATGGGGTAAATTTAATTGGCCGGGTTCAAAGATGTCCCAAATATGGGACATGGGGGCAGTAGGATCAGATGTCTAAATGGCAAAAAAATATTTGAGGTTGTTGGCTCCTCATCAGTCTGGTTGCAGCTTGCTGTCCAGGGGTTAATAGGGAGGAGGTTTAATTGCACCTCCCCCAACACATTAATAAGGTTTTGGTAGCAGTATAAACTGCTTTGTGTGCCCACTATGTAGGAGGTGAGAGTAGGTTCTCACCCTATTGAGAGTGTGCCTTGACGTGGCGGGTGAGCTTAATTATGCTTTGGCCAATTCATATAACCAAAACCTCTCGTTTATATTATGTTTATATATTTGTTGCCAACTTTATTAGGGTAAGAAGCGCAGACAGTTTTTGTTTTTTGTATACATTGTACAGCCAATACACTGTTTTTTGCAGCATGCTTACACCTGTTTGGTAGGCCTCGTATTATACATTTGTATTATTTGAGCCTGTGACTAGCTTAGCGCACCGACATTTTTTCTTTCCCCTGTTTGCACATATTTGAGGTTGTTGGCTCCTCATCAGTCTGGTTGCAGCTTGCTGTCCAGGGGTTAATAGGGAGGAGGTTTAATTGCACCTCCCCCAACACATTAATAAGGTTTTGGTAGCAGTATAAACTGCTTTGTGTGCCCACTATGTAGGAGGTGAGAGTAGGTTCTCACCCTATTGAGAGTGTGCCTTGACGTGGCGGGTGAGCTTAATTATGCTTTGGCCAATTCATATAACCAAAACCTCTCATTTATATTATGTTTATATATTTGTTGCCAACTTTATTAGGGTAAGAAGCGCAGACAGTTTTTGTTTTTTTTATTTACCTGGAGCGGTAAATGTATACATGAAGTACAACGTGTGTGAAAAAAAAATACAAAAAAAAAAATTACTACCATAAAGTTTGACAAAGGCTGGTGTTAAAATTAGTGCACGGAAAGAGTTAAAATACCAGCATTTCAAATACCTTGGGGTGTCTAGTTTTCAAAAATATTTGGTTTGATGGGGTAAATTGTATTGGCCGGCTTCAAAGATACCTTAAATAGGATATGTGGGCAGACTTTATGATGTGTCAAAATTCCAATTTGAAAAATGCACACCTCTCAAAAAGGGCCTTTTAGTCCACGAACAACCTAACAAACCCATGCATGTGGGGTATCACTGCGCTCAGGAGATGTTGCTGAACACATATTGGGGTGTTTGGCAGTGACATATACCAGGAGCTGTAAATTTATACCAGGAGTACAACACGTGTCAAAAAAATAATTTTTTTTACTACCATGAAGTTTGACAAATGCTGATGGTAGAACTAGCGCATGGAAATGGTTAAAATACCACCATCTGAAATACCTTGTGGTGTCTAGTTTTTAAAAATATATGGTTTGATGGGGTAAGTTTCATTGGCCAGCTTCAAAGATACCTGAAATAGCACATGGGGCAGAATGACCAGCTTTGGGGGAAAAATGGTTTTGAAATAGCAAAACGCTACTGGTACTTATTGCCCCATACCGTGCAGAAAAAAGCAAAAAAAACATTGGGTATTTCTAAACTCTGGACAAATAGTAGAATCTATTTAGCATATAGAGAGAGAATTAGATGATATGATAAAAATAATGGTATCTGAAGAAAGCCCCGTTTGTCTTGAAAAAACAATATATAATATGTGTGGGAGCACAAAATGAGAAAGTGGAAAATGCTAACGAGCAATTTGTTTTTCACAAGGCCAATGCTGTTTGGTCCATTATAAGTTTTTCCAGCCTTTACAAGTAAGAAGTTTCACGCAGCTAAAAGGGATTGGGATAAATGGCAAGTGTCTGCCCCCTCCTGATGTCATTTACTTGGTAGAGTTCTACTTAAACGCCCCGGCGGACCCTTTTGTCTCTTTTCTGTGATTTGTAAGGCATGCTTTATTCCGAATGTCTGCTCCTCTAGGAAGATTGGCCCCAAATGATGGTGCAAATTGTTTGCTGTTGCTTTTGGCACGCAGGATCCAGTTGGGTATGTTTGTTTGTAATGGCATGTTTGTTCCCAATGGTGTACAATTCAATATGAACTTTGTTTTGTGTGAAACTGTTTGTTTCCAGCCTATTTCTCGTAGGACACACAGATACTGGGTCCATCCTCTGCATTGTAACTGTGGAAAAAACGCCATAAAAAACGCCAAAGCAAATAAACCCACATGGCTTTTTCATGGCGTTTTTTCTCTCCCATAGACTTCTAATGGAGAAAAACGCCAAGATTTCCTTGCAAAAAACGTCAGTGTTTTAATGGGCGTTTTTAGCAAAAAAAACCAAGTGGAAACCTAGCCTAACACCCATACATTTTTTAACCCCTTGGCTGCTAAGCCATTTCACACCCTGTTGCTAAGCTAGTTTTCGGCATTTTGGTGCATCTCACGTTTAAACGTGTTTCAAGTAGATTTCTTGGGAATAAACTATACAAACCATATATTGTTTTTTTCAGCACACCCAGCAGATTCCAAATATACCATTTTTATATGTGTATGTCTCATTAGGTTTGCAAAATACAACCAAAAATGGAAAAAAAGTGTAATTTTTCACTTCCAACTCAATAAAAACTAGTTTGTAATGTTATTTTTCTAAACTCTAATATCAAAACCTGTGTTGCTAAATATTTGTAGTAGGTAACCGGTCTAAAATAAACAGACATTGAGAACAGTAGACTGTGTTTTTCTAATATTTTATTGCTAAAAGTTAAATTTATTAGACTATCACAAAATTCATCTTTAAATTTAATGCATGGCTGCGTCAATTAAACAGCTCTAGCTGCCCGGGGTGTTAAAATATGCCAACAAAACTATATATTTTTAGAAACTACACCCCCAGCCGCAGCAAATGAGGTCTTATTTGTATCACAAATCTGACTTGCACAACAAATAAGTGAATATCACACAAATAAAAATAAAAAATAAATAAAATTAAAAGCGACAAGTTCATTTATGTCTTCCGCACTCCAGGTTTGTCCTAGAAACACATGCAGCCCCTCATTTGATGCGCCAAGGGGTGTAGTTTCTGAAAATATATACTTTATGTACCATAATTTAACTTCCCAGCTGTCTAGAGCTGTCTAAATGCAGCCATCACCCCTAAATGTTTTAAGACAATTTTTTAACAAGAAACACACGCAGCCCCTCATTTGATGCGCCGAGGGGTGTAGTTTTTGAAAATATGTACTTTTTGTGCCATAATTTAACTTCTTACGTGAGCAGTAATGCCATGTCAAGGCTTCAACCCTAATTACTGCCCATTCACACGCTTTTCATATCTCCATTCACTCGCAGAAGCACACACACCATTCTTTCCCCTAACAATCCCAAAGAGATGATCGTAAAGGGAGAAAAAAAATCACTTTTACAGCAAAAATAAGTTTTGCAGTAAAAATGCAAGGGGCTCCAGGGATGACATGGTTAACTTACGTAACTACAGGCTATACGGCTGATTTTTGCAGTTCATCTGGATTTCAAAAATTGCCTTCCTCTACCATAGGCTAAATTTAACCCCATGATCAAAGGGATCATGGGGTTAAAATTTAGTATCGGCCATTTTTAAAAAGGGAATGTGACTTTTTATAGCTGTATGATCACTGTGGTAACATTGGCTACCACAGTGATCATTTAGCTAGAATACTTAAACTTTTTTTTTTTTTTTAAAGTTAAACCAGTTTATGTTTAGATAATTTAATTTGGGGGCAATTTTGATCTTTATTTATCTGCCTTTAGAGACCCCCAAATCATTTTTTTTTACTTTTTTGTACATTTTTATTTTTTTAACATAATATTTTTTATTCTTTTTTTTTACACGCATTATACCGTTGGAAAGGTGAGGCGATTACCTTTCCAACGGTATATGTTGGGGGTCTGTAGCTGCTCAGATGCCTGAGATACAGGCATCTAAGCAGCATGCCCCCATACCGTGAAAACTGACAATTGTCAGTTTTCAATAAAGTTGCGCGGTGACGTCATCGCGTCATTACGCGCGACGTCACCGGCCGGATCGGGTGGTCCCAGTGATGCCCTTCAAAATGAGGGGCAGATCGCCGGGGTAGGTGGTGATGGGGGTCCACAGACCCCCATCAAGGTAGGAGAGTGCTAGCGACGGCATGGTGCCGTCGTTAGCACCTGACTGGGACTGCTAGCGACGGCACCATGCCGTCGTTAGCAGTCAAGGGGTTAAACAACCAAAATGGAGCCCTCACCCTACAAGTGAAACCAGATACTGCCAAGCAAGGTTTATTGCTTTATACAATCACATATTCTGTTTGTAAATATAAAGTATATATACATATATTCATTTTTACATCCATAAAAATGTTCTTTGGCACCGTTTTCAGTGATATAAATATAAAGCAGAAAAATACAAACTTTATTAACATACATTATCAACTTTGTTAAGGAGCATGCTCTTCATAAAACATTTATTCTGATGTAACTCTTGCCAATATACATTTTGTTTCATACTGTGCATTCATCCATACACATTCAAATAGGCAATAGAACCTTACATTTTTTTAATTTATTTTTTTTAACAGCCATGACGGTAATCTAGAAAACAAGGCTAGAAATGGCATTTACAATGGGGAAACTAGCCAGATGAGCTAGCATCTTTCAAACACTTTATACAGGTCTGGCAAGTTTGCGAGTTGCAAGATACTTCCATCTTCTGCAAATGGTTTTGGGGGAAGGAGGTGTGTTCGGAAGGCTTTATATAGTATGTGTTCAGTTGTCCACTTCCATGATGGAGAAGTTATTTCAGCACTCTTCTCCTAAACAGAGAAACAGGGAGTTAAGCTATTTTCTCCAACTTGGCTCTACATACAGGGAAAAAAAAACCACATTCGCCCTCCAGTTAATTTTATGTCTCACATCCACTCAGTGTTTAGTGAATACACCCTTGACAGCCGCCTCCACTACAGTGGATATAAAAAGTCTACACGCCCCTGTTAAAATGCCAGGTTCTTGTGATGTTAAAGAATGAGACAAAGATAAATCATGTCAGAACTTTTCCCATTTTTAATGTGACCTATAATGTGAACAATTCAATTGCAAACAAACTGAAATCTTTGAGGGGGAAAAAAACCTCACCCTAACCTGGTTGCATTAGCGTGCATACCTTTAACCCCTTCAGGACCGGGATTTTGATACTAAGGTGTCGCTAAAGGACCGGAGCCGTTTTTGTGTTTTTGCTATGTCTTTCTTCAACTGTAATTTCTTATCAATTAGTGCACCCACACAAATCATATATTGTTTTTTTTAGCACAAGTAGGGCTGTCCTTTGAAACCATATTAAGCTGGGTATAAACTGGAAAAAGTGGGGAAAAAAAATGAAAAAAACACTTTTTTTTTTTTTTTTTTACAGTTTTGTATACATACAAATTGTACACACATTGAACCAATGGGAAACAATTATCCAAAATATATTCATTAACTTGTCCTGATTTGGAAACCACCCAACATGGCCAGGATTTTAATCTATTTTGACCAGTATAGGGCAAATATTGCAAGGTAGGCATCACGTTTTTAAACTGTAATTTTTTTCAAATTTGGCATGGTAGTCTAATAACTGCAATAGTTGTCACAGATACTGATTATCCCCCCAAAATTATATGTTATATGATATTATATGATTATATGATAAGTCAAGGTGTACAACTAGGGTCATTTTGACACTTGTTTTTTTTTTTGCATATGTTGCAATGTTGCTTTAGATTTCATATTGTATTTTGTACGTGCAACTGCAGAAAAAAACCACAAAATTGTGTTCACCAACATCCCCCGGTTCCAACAAGGCCTCACATGCATGGTTCATGCATTTTTTGAGGAAGCTATGAGGGCAAAACTGGAACATGCAATTTTAGTTTTAAAATTTGGAATTTTCAGAAATTGGTTTACTGGGCCCATATCCCATTTGGGAGATTTTGGAAGCCCCCCACTGTAAATTACCCCATAAAAGTATATATTTATGAACAGCAGACAAGTCAAGGTATTCAACTAGGGTAATTTTGACAGTTTTCAAGCAGCCATTTCTTCACTGATGTCTGCCAAAATTTCACGGAAAATTTATTTTAAACATTATTTCAATGTTGCAATTTATTTCTTGTACAGCATATGTGCAACAGTGGAAGAAAACACCACATTTTGTTCACCAACATCCCCCGGTTCCAACAAGGCCTCACATGCATGGTTCATGCATTTTTTGAGGAAGGTATTTTTGAGGACAGGTTTAGGCCGCTGACATCAATCAGGGAGACCGATCAATAATCAGCAACTTTAAATGTCACCGACAAGTGATCAGGTAATAATTTTTTTTTTTTTTATTAATTTGTGTTTTTTCATAATTACCCTAGATGACCCCTCTCTCTCTGTAGGGCAGGGTCATCCATGGGCTGCCATAATGATCCGATCACTCCTATTGGCCAGGAGTGGTCTGATCATCATCAGCCCAGCCCAGCATTTGACCTGGAAGCACCCTGGACTTTCAGGTCAGTGCTGTTATTTTTTTTATTTATTTTTTAATTATTTTTTAATTTTATTTATTTATTTTTGTTACATTTTTTTTTACTCTTTCAATGCTGGTGCTCCATTGAAGCATAGCATTGACTGATATTTAGTCCCCACAAGCTTGTGGGGACTAATATTAACCCCTGCAATGCTGCGACGGGGGTCATACACAATCACAGCAGTGAAGGGGTTTATTGAGCAAGGGGGGGTAGGGGTTTATTGAGCAAGGGGGGGGTAGGGGTTAATTGAGCAAGGGAGGGGGTAGGGGCTAATTGAGCAAGGGAGGGGGTAGGGGCTGGTCTCTACACTCATGTGGAGACCAAAGAACCCTGTCTCCCTGTCCCTGAAGCTGCCTCTGGCTGGGACACAATCTCCCATAGACTGGAGATTGCAGGGGAGGAGTCTCTTTGATCAGTCCTACAGGACTGATCAAAGGGCTTTTGGGGGCTTGTTTTTGCTGTTGCTGGTCTGCCTGGGCTTCCAGGCACACCACCAGCAGCAGAGCCCCATACAAAATGGGAATTAACCCCTTCAATGATCGCGGCATTGAACGGGCTAACACTGCACTGACGCCCTCATGGAGCGATCAGGCAGCAGGGGGGGGTTGTGTAAGGTCCCCACACTTGTGTGGGGACCCAATCAACACACCACCCCCTTCCCTGAAGCTGCCTGTGGCAGCTGAAAACGCGATTGCAGGTTTTTCTGCAATCGCGGTTTCAGCCTACAGAATCACTCCGTGGGAGTGATCGTAGGCTTGGGGGCGGGCTTAATGTTGCAGTAGGCCTCTTGTAAGCCTCCCTGACCAGTTTCCTTCTTGTCTTTTCATCAATTTTGGAGGGACGTCCAGTTCTTGGTAATGTCTCTGTTGTGCCATATTTTCTCCACTTGATGATTACTGTCTTCACTATGTTCCATGGTATATCTAATGCTTTGGAAATTCTTTTGTACCCTTCTCCTGACTGATATCTTTCAACAATGAGATCCCTCTGATGCTTCGGAAGCAACTCAATGGATTTAGGCATGTAGACGTGGTCAAGACAACTTGTCAAAAGTTCAAACAGAGCATCAGAATGAGGAAGAAATGGGGATTTAAGTGACTTAGAACACGGCATAGCTGTTGGTCTGAGTTTTTCAGAAACTGCTAATCAAATATCCACTCTTTAAAATCAAGGTATGCAGAATACCATCTTTGAACGCATAACACATCGAACCTTGAAGCAGATGGGATACAGCAGAAGACCACATCGGGTGCCACTCCTGTCAGCTAAGAAAGGGAAACAATTCGCACAGGCTCACCAAAATTGGACAATGGAAGGCTGGAAGAACGTTGCCTGGTCTGATGAGTCTCAATTCCAGGTGCAACATTCAGATGGAAGGGTCAGACGTTGGCGTAGACAACATGAAAGCATGGATCCATCCTGCCTTGTATTAACAGTTCAGGCTGGTGGTGGTGGTGGTGTAATGGTCAGGGGGACATTTTCTTGGCACACTTTGGGTGCCTTAGTACCAATTGAGCATTGTTTAAGTATGGCAGCCTACCCTTTATGACCACATTGTACCCATCTTCTGATGGCTACTTCCAGCAGGATAATGCACCATGTCAAAGCTCACATCATCTCAAACTGGTTTCTTGAACATTACAATGATTTCACTCTAATCCAATGGCCTCCACAGTCACCAGATCTCAATCTAATAGAACACCTTTGGGATGTGGTGGAACGGGAGCTCCGCATCATGGATGTGCAGTCGACAAATCTGCAGCAACTGCGTGATGCCATCAAGTCCATATGGACCAAAATTTCTGTGGAATGTTTCCAGCATCTTGTATAAAGCATGCCATGAAGAATGAAGGCAGTTCTGAAGGTCAAAAGGGGGGTCCAACCCGGTACTAGCAAAGGTGTACCTAATAAAGTGGCCAGTGAGTGTAACTTAGAAATGAAAAGAAGGCTTATGTAATTTCAGATATTTGCAATAAAACACTGCAGCTTAGCTGCTTTTCGCACAGTTGAGCATTTTAAATCGCATCAATACTAGGTCACAAGGTGCTGTCACAAGCCACGACAGGGTTCACAAAAATAAAATCAAACTGGAGACAATTCAGGCTCGAGTTACTGCTTACTGGAGACATGGAATTGCTACAGTGGAGGTAAAGTGCCACTGTGACAAGTTTTTGTTTTTATGTATTAAGGTATTTGTAAATAAAAAGAAACATATAAGACTATCAAGGCATGGTAAAACCATTAAGAATTACCTCACAAGCAGATTCCTCCAATATGAACTGCTTCCTGAGAGAGTAAAACAGTGAACATTCTTTGCTGAAGCTTTCAAAGCATTCCTTTTCATCATCCCAGTTCACCTAGAGAGAAGACAAAAATGGCAGATTTAGGGATGTCAGATATCTGAAACACACCCCTGTGCCTAAGGCCAGGATATACTGAAAAAAATGCTTTAAATTGTACTGGCAAATTATGCTTCTGCTATGCCTTGTCTATAGCTGCTAAGATTGTATCTTCCTTACTGGTTGTCATTATTTATTGTTTCATATAATGCCAGCATATTCTTCAACGTTGTGCAATGGGTAAACAGGACATAGCAGGTAGTATATAACAATTTACCTTACAGAAACAGGTGAGAAGGGCCCTGCTCAAACAAACTTACAATGTAGAGGGAGTTAGGCTATATTACAAGAGGGAATATGGAAGCTAAGGGAATGTGAGAGGACATTAACGTGTAATGTTTCAAGCGTTCTTAAAGAAGTGGGTCTTCAAAATATTTTTTTTAAATCCCTGAAGGACCGAAGGCAAGGGGAAAGTGACTGGCTAGGGAAGGGCATTCCAAATGATAGGGGCAGCCCTTGAGAAATCCTGCAAGCATGCATTAGAGCTAGAAATCAGACGAGAAGACAGAAGATCATTGGATGAGTGATGAGGTGTAAGTAGGGGAAGCATTATGATTGGCTTTCAAAGTAAGAGTCAGGATTTTGAAATTAACCCTAAAGTGTACAAGCAGCCAGGGAAGAGAAAGACAGAGGGAAGAGGCGGGAGAGGAAAATAAGTCTTGCCGCATTGTTCATGGTGGATTGTAGAAGGGCAAGCAGGTTAAGAGAGAGACCAGTTAAGCCAGGGTTACAATAGTCAATGCAGGAGATACAATGACACAAGGTAATGTTAATGTTAACACAATGGCATTAGAGAAATCCCCTTCTTATTTTAGTATAACATGAAAAGCTATATATGTATTTAAATATATTCGGGGCCAATACAAACCATTGTGTGGAAATATGTTCATAAACTGGACTATGCATAGGACACGTGGTCATGCGTTTAGACTGGAAGAAAGGAGATTTAGTCTAAAGCAGAGGAAAGGGTTTTTTTTTACAGTAAGGACAATAAGGATGTGGAATTCTCTGCCTGCAGAGGTAGTTTTATCGGAGTCTGTAGAAATGTTTAAACTGCAACTGGATGGATACTTGGAAAAACATAATATTCAGGGATATAATCTTTAATTATGGGGAAACAGCTTATTGATCCAAGGAGAAATCTGACTGCCATTTTGGGGTCAAGAAGGAATTTTTTCCCTGGTTAGTGCAAAATTGGAAAGAGCGAAACTGGGGTTTTTTGCCTTCTTTTGGATCAACAGCAACAAATTAACAGATATAGGAAAGGCTGAACTTGATGGACGCATGTCTTTTTTCAGCCTATATAACTATGTAACTATGTATATTTTGACAATGATTTTCATTATTGATTAGTTGTTGCAGCCCTAATGCAGACATCCAGGTAGAGACAGATGCAAGGCAGTTAGTTACACAATCTAAGAGAGAGAGAGAGTGATCAGGAAATTATAGGTAGATCTGGGTGTTACCAGCATACAGGTGGTATTGAATGCCAAAGGATGAGATTAGTTTGCCAAGTAAGGTAGGGTGAAGGGAGAACAGAAGGGGTCCTAGAACTGAGCCTTGGGGTACCCTGACCTAGTGCTGGAGGGGAGGTGTTACTGGAGACAGAGACACTGAAGGTAGGATCAGAAATGTAGGACGTGAAGCAGGAGAGAGTAGTGTCACTTAAACCAAGATCATGAAGAGTTTGAAGGAGAAGAGGGTGGTCCACAGTGTCGAAAGCAGCAGAAAGGTCCAGTAGGATTAGCGTAGAGTAGTGAGTGGTGAGGAAAACACATTGAAGAGGGTCAAGTAAAGAACTGGAATCAAGAATTTTAGTTAAATTGAGTATAAATAATTATTTCAATAAGCTTGGAGGTGAGAGGAGGCAGAGAGATGGGATGTCATACACAGTTCACTTAAAAGACCAAAATAGAGGACTGCATTGGGAGGCGGGTCCTGCGGGGTTGCGGGCGGTCAGGCACTGTACCTGCGGGTCCTGGTGTTCCTGCGCAGTCCCGCAAGGCTGCCTTCTCGATGCTCCCTTATAGTGTCTCCTATCTTGCGCTGCTCAGGAACAAAACGGAGTCACGTGATGTGACATCACTTCCTGTGACTCCGCCTTGTTCCTGGGCAGAGGCAAGAAGAGACGCTGTGAGATAACAACTCGAGGGCAGCCTTGCGGGACTGTGTGGGAAATCAGGTAAGGAGGCGGGCGGTATTGGCCACAAATGTGGCGGGAGCGGAACACCCACATTGCGGGAGCGGGATTAAAAAAGCAGTCCCGCGCAGGGCTCTAGACCAAAACATACAGTCCTGAGTTATATAACACGTCATGTAGTATTCAATATAACACACAGAACAGATCCGGACTCACAAGATGATTTCCAGAATCAGCATTATAGCAGGAGGATTTACCAAAAGTCATTGCAGATCAATACTATCTTATTTTGTAGGGTGACACCCCAGTGCAAAATTTAGGTTTAAAGTAGGGATGCACCGAAATATATCGGCCGAAAAGGGCATTATCGGCAAAATGCCGGAATAAAAAAAACTACTGGGACTGCGACAACTGCTACACGACACAGAAGGTGAAAGAGAAGCAGAGTATTATATCAAGGTGTAAGAGGTTAATTGTTTTTCTGGTGGAACTACAGGGAAGAGATAGGGGAAAAGGAGAAATAGGGGTAAATAAGATACAAAATGTATAAGTAACAATCCCCCCCCGCCCATTAATAAGGATCGGTTTAAATGTTAAGGGTTTTTGAGTTGCCTCTCTGCTCTGGCACTTGTTTAAGACCAAATCTGATATTCGTGTCACTGAGGGAGCACACAATTGCAAAGGACAAGGGATGGTAGATACCGTTGCTTGTGTGTTTTGATGTCTGTAGAAATGTTTATGTATATGCCCAGAAAATTGCCAATATGTGCAGTGTGTTGCAGGTAAGGGCTAGAGAAGTAATGAGCCTTTAGATAATGGTTAGATTATTTCCATTAAATACCCAAGGATTGAACTCTTCACATAAGAGATCCTTCTTGGTGAGACTGAACAAAGATACATATGACCTATGTCTTCTACAGGAGACCATTGGATGTATTTTACAGGATATAAAATTATATCTAATGCCTCACTACGGGATAACATGATGTGTGGAAAACATTTAACCCTGATTCGAAGGATTATACACATCTTTCACGAGTGTATAAATCATACTCCTGTATCAATTTGATCATAGGTGATGAAAAACTAAAAATAATTGAAATAACGAACATACCTTGGTCTGATCACGAAGCAACGATTGTGACCTTAAAAATAGATCATGAACAGTCACTCCGTCATGGAGACCGAAAGATAGTCTACTGAGGACAGAGGCTAATATATCAGGGAACAAACTGACCTATACTTTAAATAAAATCTAGATGAGTCCCTCCCTATGACCCCAATTTGATGTGCTTATAAATGTGTAATAAGGGCACATCTGATAAACATGTTAACAATAAAAATAAAGGAGAGCCCTCAACTATATATGCCAAACAAATTGAGGAATTAAAAAAAGAAACAAGAGGTTATTAGAGGAGGCTGATAAAAATCTAGAAAAAAAAACAAAACAAACCTACTATACTATAGAGGTAATAGGGAAGGTAAGTTTCTTACATCTAAACATGAAAAAGAACAGGTGCCCAAAGTATACACACAATAAATTATAAAGGCAAAACTATCTATTCCCCTAAGGGAATTAGACAAACTTTTAAAACAATACATAATTTATATTCTAAGAAAGCCAATCACCAGAATCTAACCTGATTTTAACCAGAATAAGAACATCGGATCGGTTAAAGGTACTGAATGCTCCTTTCACTTCATCAGAAATGCCATAAAGTTACAATTAACAAAGCCCATGGCCCCGATAGTTTTACAGGATACTTTTATAACAGGAAGTAAAAATGTATTCCTCTACCCTGGCCGAGAGACTAAAAAACATTAATACCGCAAATAACATACACAGATTACTGAACATCATAGATTTAATAAATAGAAGCAGAACACCAGTCTCTATCATTACCTTAGATGCGGAAAAAGCTTTTGAGTGAATTAATGAAATTTGGTCTATAAGGATTGATCTCAAAGGCAATAATGACCTTATACACAGGTCCCTCAGCTAGGATAGCAGGATCAGGAATAGTTTCTCCATGATTCAATATTTTGAACGGTACAAGACAGGGATGTCTGCTCTCTCCTCCATTATTCATACTGGCTTTAGAACCCTTAGCTCAGCGTACAAGAGTTAATGCAGATATCAAAGGTGCCCCTATTAAAAATTACGAGTTAAAAATCAACCTATATGCAGACGATGTAGTAATTACGCTAATTAATCCGAGAGTCAATTAAAACTCTATTAAAGGAAATAGAAGTATATGGTTTTCATACTAAATACAAATTGTATCTCTCAAAATCAACGACCCTAAAAGAAGAATAAGAGATTGAAAAGGTTGGTTGATGTATATTTGGAAAGGGAAGAAAGCCACGGTAAGGTCTTATCTAGGAACAGCGATAAAGGGAGATTAGCGGTCCCGGATTTTTTTGTTTGGAAAATCTTTTTGCGTTTTCCGTGTTTCGTTTACAACAAAATCAAAAGCAACAAAAACGTGACCCCACAAGTACGTCCCTCAGAGAATACCAAAGGACAACATTGCAACAAATCAGGTAGAAACCAGGAAATACAATGGGTGAAGTCACAAAAGTATCCCTAACCTCCCATCGCCTGGTCAGCCCAGCAAGACAAATAACCGGAGTGAAAAACAACAAAAAACCCCTGACAGCAAACCGGCAAAGGTTAGGTATTACGAACAAGGATCACTACCCAGTAGCAGTTGTGCACCATACCAGGAAGTGTCACAGAAAGTCGCTTTCATTTGGCATTTAACAGAGTTCTCCAGAGTACCAATAAAACCATCCCATTTTTAAAAAAATCTATGGGTGTCTCTTTCTTTGTGTATCGTCGCATTTAACCAATCCATTCTGAGCAGGTGGAACAATTTATTATGAAATAAAGACAATGAAGGAGGTTCAGCATGTATCCACTGCTGCAAAATGGTTTTCCTGGCCACAGCCAGAACTATACAAATCAAGGCCTTAGCACGCACTCCTCGATCATTGTGATGGCCAAAAAGGGCAGCCTGAACGCGTTTCCAAAACTCACGTATAGGTGGGCAAACCCAGAAGTTATGAAATAAGTCGGCGGCAATCATACCACATTTGGGACACAAATCAGTGGAAGTAATACCTATCAAAAATTGTCTGTGAGGGGACAAGTAGCGGTCCCAGATTTTAAAAAAATATCACGATACTGCCATGATTAGACATATTACTAGATGGGTTAGCCAGGACGCAGATGTAGAGGCATGGAAACTAATAGAAAGATATATGCTTAACCAAGACCTTGACATAGTCATATGGTGGTCAATAGCTAATGGGAGCTCTAATGGATCACTTAGGATTATTTTGGAACAGATTCAGGAAGAAGCAGGGCTTTAAGGAAGGTTTATATCCTGATGCTCTTATTAAGTTATTAAAATTACTGTATAGAAGATTTGCTTATTGAGAGCTGGATTGATATATATTAAAAGATTTAATGTTAGATGGTAAACTTAAGGGTTTTCACCTTTTTTGAGAACAAAAAGCTTCCTGTCTGGAAGCACACTCAGACTAGGAGACCTACAGGAAGGATAGGGTTAAACTTGCAGGAATCTTGAAATGCAACCTCTTTAAAGAAGACGATGTAGAGTGGAGGCAGCATATAAGAGGAGTTTATGGCAAGGTGGGAGAAAGACCTGGAACTCTCTATAGATGAGTAGATCGTTTGGAGATTATCCCAAAGTTATATAAATAAAAATATATACCGTATTGGCTCGAATATAGGCCGCACTTTTCCCCCCACTTTAAGTCTTTAAAGTGGGGGTACGGCCTATATTCGGGGTCTAGCGCCCGACGCCCGGGACATGCAGTCCCGGGTGCCGGGCAGGCAGCAGGTTAAGGATACAGATCCCCCGCAGCGGTGCAGGGGACCTGTATCCTACTCTCTGATACGCTCAGACAGCCTCCCCTGCCAGCACTTTCCACGGGGGGGTGCCGGCACGGGAGGTTGTCTAAGCGCATTTTACGGACGGTCACCGGCTGCGGCGATGCGGGTAAACAGCCTCCGGCAGCGGAGGTTGTTTAGCCGCATCGCCGCAGCCGGTGACAGTCCGCATGATGCGTTTTACCTCTTCCCCCCGACTTACCAGAGCAGACTCCCGGGTGTCTTGCGGGGCCGGCGGGGGACATCTACGCAATACGCTTATACAACTATCGGTGCCGGCACATCCGCTGAGTGCCGGCACCGGAATTTGTATACGGGTATTGCGTATATATATAAAAAAATTGGCTTATTGCCTTAATTTAAGAGACCTACAATATGCTTACATATCCTAAATAAGAGTATAGCTTTAGCATTAGATTTAAGTAATGGTTTGCTTCTCTTTACTATGCAAATATAATACTGATGTGGGCTGTGTCTTTTTTATATAAATGTATGTATCTTATAAAAAGACACACAGCCCAGATTAGTATTACCGTATTGGCTCGGATATAGGCCGCACCTGAATATAGGCCGCACCCTAAAAGTTTGGTGCTTTTTTAAGGAAAAAGTTTTGCAATAGATATGCTGCCACTCTGCCCCCCCCCTCGAGATATGCTGCCACTCTGCCCCCCCCCGACTTACCAGAGCAGACTCCCGGGTGTCTTGCGGGGCCGGAGGGGCACATCTACGCGATACGCGTATACAACTCCCGGTGCCAGCACACAGTGGAAGTGCCGGCACCGGAAGCTGTATACGCGTATTGCGTAGATGTCCCCGCAGGACACCCGGGAGTCTGCTCTGGTAAGTCTGGGGGCAGAGGTAAAATGCATCGTGCGGACGTTCACTGGCTGCGGCGATGCGCGTAAACGACCTCCGCTGCCAGCACGTCTGCACAATGTGCTTTAACAAGATTGTTAAAGCACATCGTGCAGACGTGCCGGCAGCGGAGGTTATTTACGCGCACATCTCTGCAGCCGGTGAACGTCTGCGCGATGCGCTTAGGCAACCTCCCGTGCCGGCACTCCCCCCCGTGGAAAGTACCGGCAGGGGAGGCTGTCTGAGCGTACCGGAGAGTAGGATACAGGTCCCCTGCACCGCTGCGGGGGATCTGTATCCTAACCCTGCTGCCTGCCCGGCGCCCGGAACTGCATGTCCCAGGCGTCGGGCGCTAGACCCCGAATATAGGCCACACCCCCACTTTAAAGACTTAAAGTGGGGGGAAAAAGTGCGGCCTATATTCGAGCCAATACGGTATATGTTAGTAAATGTATCTTGTCTTTTTTTTTTTTTTTTATTTGTATGTTTTGCATAATATAATGTACATTATATGCTTTTCTTGGTACTACATTTTATAGTGAGAATGCTATAGTTTTATAATTGTTTAAAGAAAATTGTGTAATACACATATATATATATACACATATATATACATATATATATATACACATATATATATATATACATATATATACACATATATATATATATATACACATATATATATATATACACATATATATATATATACACATATATATACACACATATATACACATATATATATACATATATATACACACATATATATACACACATATACACACATATATACACACACACATATATACATATATATATATATATATATATATATATATATATATATACACACAACATAGGACAGCTTACAAAGCATGTTTTGTTTATCTTACCTCAGTGGCTAAGCGCAAAATAAACATAGGCAGTCCTTCCAAAGGCGGAATATAGTTGTCTATCAATAGTGGGAGTCCAGTAAGGTTTCCTTTCTATAATATATATAAAAGATCAATACACAATTTATCTTAATAAGAAAGCAGCACCACATTTCTTTGTGTATGTAACATTTGTGTTAAGAGGTGGCAAAAGTACAGTTATGAACCAATACTATGAAATCTGGTAGGGGAGTTTTGTAAGTCTCCAAATAAATGTGTTCAACAACATCTCCTGAGTACAGTGATCCACCCATGCATGAGAGGTGTGCATTTTTCAAATTGAAATTTTGACATGTGATCACCCTGCCCCATGTCTTTTTGGGACATCTTTAAAGCTGGCCAATTCAATTTACCCCATCACATATGTTTGAAAACTAGACACTCCAGGGTATTTGAAATGCTGGTATTTTAACCCTATTTAGTATTTTTTGTGTGTTTTCCCACACACATTCTAATATAGGAATAAATTTACAGCTCCTAGTATATGTCACTGTCAAAAAACACCCCAATATGTGTTCAGCAACATCCCCTGAGTACAGGGATACCATGCATGGGTTTGTTGGGTTGTTTTTGGAGGGGTGGGTGCATTTCTTGGTAATTTCAACATCTGGTCAGTCTTTGCCATGTCTTATTTTTGGAACATCATTGAACCCCTTCAAAAAATTTTTAGATCTAGAAACCCCACAGGCATTTAAAATGCTAGTATTTTAACTCATTCAATACAAGTTTTTTTGTTAAGATAATAGGGCTAATTTTAGGACTTGCTCATTAAGACAAACATACATTTACACACACACACACTGGCCACTTTATTAGGTACACCTTGCTAGTACAAGGTTTGACCTCCTTTTGCCTTCAGGACTGCCTTCATTCTTCGTGGCATACTTTCTAAAAGGTGTTGGAAACATTCCTCAAAGATTATGGTCTATATGGACATGATGGCATCACGCAGTTGCTGCAGATTTGTCGGCTGCCCATCCATATTGCAAATCTCCCGATCCACAACATTCCAACGTGGCTCTATTGGATTGAGATCGGGTGACTGTGGAGGCCATTGGAGTAGAGTGAACTCATGAAACCAGTTTGAGTTGATGTGAGCTTTGTGACATGGTGCATTATCCTGCTGAAGTAGCCATCAGAAGATGGGTACACTGTGGTCATAAAGGGATGGACATTGTCAGCCACAATACTCTGTCGCGTTTAAATGATACTCAATCGATACTTAGGGGCCCAAAGTGTGCTAAGAAAACTTCCCCCACACCATTACACCACCACCAGACTGATGATACGGCAGGATAGATCCATGCTTTCATGTTGTTTACGCCAAAGTCTGACCCTGCCATCTGAATGCTGCAGCTGGAATCAAGACTTATCAGACCAGGCAATGTTCTTCCAGTCTTCCATTGTCCAATTTTGGTGAGTCTGTGCGAATTTTAGCCTCTGTTTCATATTCTTAGCTGACAGGAGTGGCACCCTTTGTGGTCTTCTGCTGCTGTACCCAATCTGCTTCACGGTTGGACTTGTTGTGCGTTCAGAGATAGTATTCTGCATACCTTAGTTGTAGCAAGTGTTATTTGAGTTACTATTGCCTTTCTGTCATCTCAAACCAGTCTGCCCATTCTCCTCTGACATCAACAAGGTAATTCCATCCACACAACTGCCTCTCACTGGATATTTTCTCTTTGTCAGACCATTCTCTGTAAACCCTAGAGATGGTTATGCGTGAAAATCCCAGCAGATCAGCAGTTTCTGAAATACTCAGACCAGCCCGTCTGGCACCAACAAATCTGCCACGTTCAAAGTCACATAAATCCCCTTTCCCCATTCTGATGCTCGGTTTGAACTTCAGCAAGTTGTCTTGACCACGTCTACATGACTAAATGTATTGAGTTGCTGCCATGTGATTGGCTGATTAGCTATGTGTGTTAACAAGCAATTGAACAGGTGTACCTAAAAGTGGCCAGTGAGTGTATGTGTATGTATATATATATAACTTTAAAAAAAAATTGGAACTGGATGATTCTTTTGATGGAGACATCAGCGAGGATTGTGAGAAATTACATTGTAATTAATAAGCTGGGCTCCATTGACTTGCATGAATGAATTTAGTACTTGTAATCATCCTACAGGGGGAACTCAAGGGTTCTCCGGAGGGTCTGGAGAGAGACCCTCCGGAGCGACTACAGTGCGAGCCATTACAGCAACACCTTTAAAGTTATGACATGCCAGGCATGTCAATATCGTCAAGGGGTTAAAGAACGACAACAAAGCCTGCCTCAGGAGCACCAGAACATTTTCAAAAAAACTCTGGCTCACCTCATCAAGTTCAAGTGAAAAATAATCTTTTAACATCTCACACTTCTTCTGCAAGAATTGAACAATGTACTCAGCAAGTCCTTCCTTTGGTCCATCTTCTTCTGTCCATCCACTTTCGGAGCTGTCCAAAGCTAGCATTGCCAAGTCATAAAGGGGTGCAGATTCCTGGTTTAAAATTCATGAAAAACATGTACATGATCATAAACGATTGAACCCACATTGAATCAAAAATAACTCACAAAATGGACTAGACCACAAATGGGAATTACAAATCCTAAATTTCAATTGGGCTTCTTTTAGATAATGCATTATTTATGCTAAAAAAAAAAAAAAAGCTTGCTGTCAAAAATCTTTTCTGCTAACGAAATATAAAAAAACCCAGAGGGATATACTTTAATTGCATATAATCTGTAGCACAAGACGAGAAGTATATTTTCAGATGGAATATTGGAAGCAGTAGGGTGCCTCCTTCCTACAATTCCCACCATATACACATACTGTACTATATCATATTATATTCAAGCGTTCACACCAATAAAAAAAAAACGATCTAACATTTCTAACAAATTTGGGGTAGAAAAATGTATGGATACTTACAGACAGTTTCAGAATGCCAAAGTTGCCAAAGTCATAAATAAGTATTTGATAAAAGAGCTCCTGGCTGGAAAGAATGGAAAAACACTTTAGTTTTTAAAGCTTAACAAAAACCTTTAGTGTTTTATTGTAATTTTGCAAATTTTATAGTATATCTCAGGAAAGGTTATGGCCATTTTTTTTTATGACTTACAGATAAAATATTTTAATTACTAATATGCACGTACACATGGATTATAAACCTTAAAATGCACAACCATGTGGTGCATAATATATATATCGTATTGGCTCGGATATAGGCCGCCCCCATATATAGGCCGCACCCTAAAGTTGGGTGCTTTTTTAAAGAAAAGTGCTGCCACTCTGCCCCCCCCGAGATATGCTGCCACTCCCCCCCCCCCGAGATATGCTGCCACCGCCCCCCCCACTGAGATAGGCTGCCACTGTCCTCGTGTATCCAACTTCCGGTGCCGGCACATCCGCTGAGTCCGAATTCGGGGGGGGGGTTTCAGAGTGGCAGCATATCTCGGGCGGGAGGAGGAGGACAGGGGCAGCATATCTCAGTGGGGAGGACGGTGGCAGCATATCTCGGGGGGGGGGACGACAGAGTGGCAGCATATCTCGGGGGGGAGTGGCAGCATATCTCAGGGGGGGCAGAGTGGCAGCTTTTCTCTTTAAAAAAGCACCCAAATTTTAGGGTGCGGCCTTGCGGGGCCGGCGGGGGACATCTACGCAATACACGTATACAACTTCCGGTGCCGGCACTCAGCGGATGTGCCGGCACCGGAAGTTGTAGACACGTATTGCGTAGATGTCCCCCGCCGGCCCCGCAAGACACCCGGGAGTCTGCTCTGGTAAGTCTTGGGGGCAGAGGTAAAACGCATCGTGCGGACGTTAACCGGGTGTGGCGATGCGCGTAAACAACCTCCGCTGCCGGCACGTCTGCACGATGTGCTTTAACAATCTCCCTTGCCGGGACTCCCCCCGTGGGAATTCCCGGCAAAGGAGATTGTTAAAGCACATCATGCAGACGTGCCGGCAGCGGAGGCTGTGTACGCGCATTGCCAGTTAACGTCTGCACGATGCGCTTAGACAACCTCCCGTGCCGGCACTCCCCCCGTTGGAAGTGCTGGTAGGGGAGGCTGTCTGAGAGCATCAGAGAGTAGGATACAGGTCCCCTGCACCGCTGCGGGGGATCTGTATCCTAACCCTGGTGCCTGCCCGGCGCCCGGAACTGCATGTCCCGGGCGTCGGGCGCTAGACCCCAAATATAGGCCGCACCCCCACTTTAAAGACTTAAAGTGGGGGAAAAAAGTGCGGCCTATATTCGAGCCAATACGGTATATTATATATATATATATATATATATATATTGTGACAACCCCTGTAGCACGAGGGCCATAAACGTCACAGTTAGGGGGTCTTAAGCACAGTCCTCTAGGGCAATCAGAGTCAGGAACACCTGACTATGCTGGTCTAGACTGACCAGCCTAATCACCCACTAACTTGACCTCCCAGCCAGACCCAGCTACGCCAGGCTCTGGAAAACCTCCCCCAGACAGCACACACAGGTCCAGGCAGGTTTTGCCTCACTTGGCTCAGGGATGGTCTTCTTGTTCAGGGCCTCTCCTTGCCCTGGGAGCTCAGGGAACTTCCTCTTCCTCCCAACAGTCTCTCTGAGTATCAGGCTCCCGGGGGTTTTTAATGCCCCGCACCTGTGCCTGATGCCGGCCTCATAGAAATCCCGTACTGGATCCTGCAGACTTCTAGCCTCCTGGAAAAGCCGGCATGGATTTTTCACAGAATGGTGGAATGGAGCATTGGCCCACCCTGCTCTCCAATTGCTCCACCCCAGGGACCCATATTTACATTCTGGATAGCACCTGTACCCAAATGCCAAAATAAGCATCTCCCTGG